>NC_057742.1:35470613-35478741 GCF_004010195.1 Chiloscyllium plagiosum | reverse complement strand
ACTGTTGGAATATTGCGTGCAATTCTGGTTTCCTTCCTATCGGAAAGATGTTGTGAAACTTGAAAGGATTCAGAAAAGATTTACAAGGATGTTGCCAGGTTTGGAGGAGAGCTACAGGGAGAGGCTGAACAGGCGGGGGCTGTTTTCCCTGGAGCGTCAGAGGCTGAGGGGTGACCTTATAGAGGTTTACAAAATTATGAGGGGAATGGATAGGATAAATAGACAAAGTCTTTTCCCTGGGGTTTGGGGAGTCCAGAACTAGAGGGCATAGGTATAGGGTGAGAGGAGAAAGATATAAAAGAGCCCTAATGGGCAATTTTTTCACGCAGAGGGTGGTACGTGTATGGAATGAGCTGCCAGAGGATGTGGTGGAGGCTGGTACAATTGCAACATTTAGGAGGCATTTGGATGGGTCTATGAACAGGAAGGGTTTGGCGGGATATGGGCCGAATGCTGGCAGATGGAACTAGATTGGGTTTGGATATCTGGTCGGCCTGGACAGGTTTGACGGAAGGGTCTGTTTCCATGCTGTACATCTCTATGACTCTATGACTCTACCGCATGCCCTTCATAAGTATGTACCTGTCAGGCAGGGTGGAAGTGGTCGAGTGAGGGAACCGTAGTTGACTAAAGAAGCTGAATCTTTTGTCAAGAGGAAGTAGGAGGCTTATGTTAGGGTGAGAAGTAAAGGCTCAGTTCGGGCGATTGAGAGTTACAAGTTAGCCAGGAAAGACCTAAACAGAGAGCTAAGAAGAGCCAGGGGGGGACATGGGAAGTCTTTGGCATTTAGGATCAAGGAAAACCCTAAAGCTTTTCATAAGTATATCAGGAATAAAAGAATGACTAGAGTAAACACACTGTATGCCTTCTTAACAACCCTATCAACCTCGGTGGTAACTTTCAAGGATCTATGTATCTGGACACTGAGATGTCTCTGCTCACCCACACTACCAAGAATCTTACTGTTAGCCCAGTACTCTTTGTTCTTGTTGCACTTTTGCACTTTTTAACACAGTGTGTTAATTTGTGGGCGGCACGGTGGCACAGTGGTTAGCACTGCTGCCTCACAGCGCCAGAGACCCGGGTTCAATTCCCGCCTCAGGCGACTGACTGTGTGGAGTTTGCATGTTCTCCCCGTGTCTGTGTGGATTTTCTCCGGGTGCTCCGGTTTCCTCCCACAGTCCAAAAATGTGCAGGTTAGGTGAATTGGCCATGCTAAATGTTAGGTGCAGGGGTAAATGTAGGGGAATGGGTCTGGGTGAGTGCGCTTCGGCAGGTCAGTGTGGACTTGTTGGGCCGAAGGGCCTGTTTCTACACTGTAAGTAATCTAATCTAATCTAAAAAAATTAGGGCCAATCAAAGACAGTAGTGGGAAGTTGTGCGAGGAGTCGAGGAGATGGAGAAGCGCTAAATGAATACTTTTCGTCAATATTCACTCTGGAAAAAGACAATGTTGTCGAGGAGAATACCGAGATAGAGGCTATTTGACTAGACAGGATTGAGGTTCATAAGGAGGTGGTGTTGTCAATTCTGAAAAGTGTGAATACAGATAAATACCTTGGGCCAGATGGAATTTATCCAAGGATTCTTTCAGAAGCCAGGGAGGATCTTGCAGAGCCTTTGGCTGTGATATTTATGCCATCATTTTCTACAGGAATAGTGCAGGAAGGCTGGAGGATAGCTAATGTTGTCTCCTTGTTCAAGAAGGGGAGAAGAGACAACTCTGGTAATTATAAACTAGTGAGCCTTACTTCGGTTGTGGGTGAAGTGTTAGAAAGAGTTATAAGAGATAGGATTGATAATCATCTAGAAAGGAATAAGTTGATTAAGGAGAGTCAACACGGTTTTGTGAAGGGAAGGTCATGCCTCACAAACCTTATTGCGTTCTTTGAGAAGGTGACCAAACAGGTGGATGAGGGTAAAGCGGTTTATGTGGTCTATATGGATTTCAGTAAGGTATTTGATTAGGTTCCCCATGGTAGGCTATTGCACAAAATACAGCAGCGTGGGAGTGAGGGTGATTTAGCAGTTTGGATCAGAAATTGGCTAGCTGAAAGTAGACAGAGGGTGGTGATTGATGGAAATGTTCATCGTGGAGTTCAGTTACTGGTGGTGTATCACAAGGATCTGTTTTGGGGTCACTGTTGTTTGTCATTTTTATAAATGACCTGGATGAGGGCGTGGAAGGATGGATTAGCAAATTTACAGATAACATTAAAGTCAGTGAAGTTGTGGATAATGCCGAAGGATGTTGAAGTTACAGAGAGACATAGATGAGCTGCAGAGCTGGGCTGAGAGATGACAAATGGAGTTTAATGTGCAAAAGTGCAACAAGAACAAAGAGTACTGGGCTAACAGTAAGATTCTTGGTAGTGTGGATGAGCAGAGAGATCTCAGTGTCCAGATACATAGATCCTTGAAAGTTACCACCGAGGTTGATAAGGTTGTTAAGAAGGCATACAGTGTGTTAGCTTTTATTAGGAGAGGAATTGAGTTTCGGAGCCTCGAGATCATGTTGCAGCTGTACAAAACTCTGGTGCGGCCTCACCTGGCGTATTGCATACAATTTGGTCACCGCATTATAGGAAGGATGTGGAAGCTTTGGAAAGAGTTCAGAGGAAAGTTACTAGGATGTTGCCTGGTATGGAGGGAAGGTCTTATGAGGAAAGGCTGAGGGACTTGAGGCTAGCTTTGTTTGAGAATAGGTTGAGAGGTGACTTAATTGAGACATATAAGATAATCAGAGGGTTAGATAGGGTGGACAGTGACAGCCGTTCTCCTCAGATGATGATGGCTAGCACAAGGGGACATAGTTTTAAATTAAGGGGTGAAAGATATAGGACAGATGTCAGAGGTAGCTTCTGCACTCAGGGAATAATAGGGGCATGGAACACCCTGTCTGCACCAGTAGTGGACTTACCAACTTTAAGGGCATTTAAATAGTCATTGGTTAAACATATAGATGAAAATGGAATAGTGTAGGTTAGATGGGTTTCAGATTGGTTCCACAGGTTGGCCCAACATCAAGGGACGAAGGGTCTGTACTGCGCTGTAATGTTCTATGTTCTATGTAGGGTGCATCTTTAAAAATTGGTAAGAGCCTTGATGGACATGCTAAATTTCCATAGCCTCCTGAGGAAGTAGACATGTTGTTCTGCTTTCTTGACTTTAGCATCAATGTTGGTGGACCAGGACAGATTATTGGTGATCGTCACTTCTAGGAATGTGACACTCTCAACCATCTCTCCTTCTGCTCCATTGATGTAGATAGGGACATGCCCTCACCTTGCCTTCTGAAGTCAATGACCAGCTCTTTTATTTCAACGAGAGATTTTGAGGGAGAGATTGTTATCTTTACACTGCATTAGTAAGCTTGTGATCTCTTTCTTGTATTCTGACTAGTCATTGTTTGAGATCCTGCCTACAATAGTGGTGTCATCAGTGAACTTAGAGATGGAATCAGGACAAAATTTGGTGGCACCCTCTTGAGGTTGGCCTGGTTGAAGTCACCGTCTGTGATGAACAAAGCCTCAGGGAATTCTGTCTCAAGTCTATTTGTAGCGGTATATATTTCATCAAGAGCATTCTTCACTTTCGTCCAGGGTGGGTATGTAGGCTGCTGGATTAGAGTGGTGTTGGAAAAGCACAGCAGTTCAGACAGTATCCGAGGAGCAGGAAAATCGACGTTTCGGGCAAAAGCCCTTCATCAGGAATAGAGGCAGAGTGCCTGAAAGGTGGGGAAAGATAAACTAGAGGAGGGTAGGAGTGGGGAGAAAGTAGCATAGAGTACAATAGGTGAATGGGGGTGGGGATGGAGGTGATAGGTCAGGGAGGAGGGTGGGGGAAGGTAGCAAAGAGTACAATGGGTGAATGTGGGTGGGGATGAAGGTGATAAGTCAGAGAGGAGAGTGGAGTGGATAGGTGGAAAGGAAGATAGGCAGGTATGTTAAGTCATGGGGACAGTGCTGAGCTGGAAGTTAGGAGCTAGGGTGAGGTGACGGAAGGGGAAATGAGGAAACTGGTGAAGTCCACATTCCCTGGGGTTGAAGTGTTCTGAGGCGGAAATGAGGTGTTCTTCCTCCAGGTGGTGAGGTGGTGAGGGAGCGACGGTGAAGGAGGCCCAGGAGCTCCATGTCCTCGGCTGAGTGGGAGGGGGAGTTGAAATGTTGGGCCACAGGGCAGTGTGGTTGATTGGTTCAGGTGTCCCAGAGATGTTCCCTAAAGTGCTCTGCTAGGAGGCGTCCAGTCTCCCCATTGTAGAGGAGACTGCATCGGGAGCAACGGATACAATATTGGTGATGTGCAGGTAAAACTTTGATGGATGTGATGGGGCCTTGGATGGAGGTGAGGGAGGATGTGTGGGCGCAGGTTTTGCAATTCCTGCGGTGGCAGGGGAAGGTGCCAGGATGGGAGGGTGTGGACCTGACCAGTTAGTCACAGAGGGAATGGTCTTTGCGGAAGTCGGAAAGGGGTGGGGAGGGAAATATATCCCTGGTGGTGGTGGGCTGCTGTCAGGATAGGGGTGGTGAACTCTCGCAGCAGTTAAAAGGGACTTTGCAACTTGACAAGATGGTGGCAATTCTGTAGAATTGCTGTGGACAGCTCTGCCTAACAGCCAAGGCATACTGGTGTTTTTTGCCATCCCTGGCCAACTTATGTGATGGAATTATTAGTTTAAAACCTTACAGAACACACATTTGTTTATATTTGGGAGTGGGAAGGATGCCAAAGGGAAAAGGAGCGAGCTAACAGCAGCAGGGAGGACACACCCCTACAGCACCAGGCATACCAGAGACTGCAGCAGCAACAGCCTCTCCTGAACCCCGGGGAACCTGACAGACTCACAGGAATTGGCTGCGGCGATGGAGAGACTTACCTTGAAAGTTGGGGCTGAGATTGAGGAGCTCCGTGGGGAGATTAGTACTCAGGTTCAACCTATCGCATCCATGCTGCAGAAGCATGAGCAGGAGATCCAGAGCCTCGGGGAGCGGCTGGAAGAGGTGGAGGGTCGAACTAAGGCCTCGGAAGCTGCAATGGAGTCCTCATTCAGTCGAATCCAGGTGCTGGAGCGAGAGGTGCGGGCTTTGCGAAACCATATCGATGACCTCAAAAATCGAGGTCGGAGGATAAATCTCCAAATTGTCGGTCTCCCTGAATGTGATGAAAGTGATGAGCCAATCAGCTTCTTTGAAAGCTGGCAGCCGAAGTTTTTGGGCCTTCACTTCGAGTCCACCAGGCTGCAGATTGAAAGGGCTTATCGGGTTACAGTGCTCAGGTCAGGGCGGGTGCTGCACCCCTGCTCGGTCCTAGTGCACTTCCACTCATATAGGGACAAGCAAAAAGTCATAGAAGCTTCCAGATCCCTGGGAAAATGATCCACAGGCACTGTTGTACAAGGGGTAAAAAATCATGTTTTTCCAGGATTTCTCTGCAGCTGTAATTTGAAAGAGGAAGTCCTTCAATGACGTTAAAAAGAGGCTGAGGAAACTGGCATCCAGTACTCAATGAGGTACCCCACAGTGCTCCGTTTCAGCCACAAGGACTCAGTTTATACATTTGACTCAGCGGATGAAGCTAAAAACTTTGTAGACACTTTAAAATAGGTGGATTGGCCTGAAGAATACGGTTAATGTTTGTTCTCTTTTCTATCTTTCCCCGTGTTTTCCCTTCCCTTTTTAATATTCCTTTCTTTCTCCCTAATAATTTCTTGTTTGGAAAGGGGGGAAAAGAATTTGGAATAAGTTGTTCTTTTTTTTAATAACTGGATTTTCTGATGGGAAATTTTGTGGATGTTTTTAATAACTGGATTTTCTGATGGGAAATTTTGTGGATGTTCTTTGTTGTCTCTCCCCTTTTTGTTTGTTTGTTCTGTTTCTCTTTTAGTCACAAGTCGGGGTGACATGAAGCCAGGGAAGGGTGGAGTGCTCATCCTGACTTTGTCTTTTTTCCGTTGATTTAAGGATCATCTCCTTGTTTCTGTTCTGACCTAAGGCTGGGGCACAGTCCAGGTTTGAAGGAACTGTGAAGGAGGGGATGGGTAGGATGAGTACCCTTTATGGGCAGGGGGAAGAGTTTTCCATTCAAGGTTTTATAGTTGGTTTTCTTTGTATTTTTTTGGTAGTAATAGTTGTTTATAGTTATGATTGAGTAGTTTTTGTATATATAGTTTTTTGACTCTACGAGTCTTTATTTACTTATGGTCGGCGCTTTGTAAGCAGGGTTCTCCCTCCAAGGAGTTCAAGGGTCTCTGAAAGGGGATATGGCTAAGTGTCTTATTACATGGTGCACCTGGAACATTAAGGGAAGTCATTCGCCTGTTAAAAGGAAATAAGTGCTTTCTAGCCTTAAGAGGGAAAGGGTTGATATCGCTTTGTTGCAGGAAACCCATCTTGATGTTGGGGAACACCTGAAATTACAGCAGGAGGGTTATGACCGGGCATTCTTTTCATTCTTTACTACTAAAAGTAGGGGAGTGGCAGTACTTATCCAGAAAAATCTTCCATTCACATTATTAGAACAGGTGAAAGGTGAGCAGAGGTGGTTTATGATACTTAAAGTCCTGATACATGGCGAGGAATATGGCATTTTAACTGTCTACTATCCTCCGGCGTGGCCCAAAATTTTTGATTAGTGCTTTCTCTAAGTTGAGCACTTTTGGAACATGGCATCTTATTATGGGGAGGATTTTAATTGTCTTTTGGATCCGACAGTGAACAGGGTGCCTTGTGAGCCCCCAACTATTTCTTTGTAGTCCAAGCAGGTGGTTGAATTATATGGGAATTGGGGTTGGTGGATATTTGGGGATGTCTTCACTGTACCGGCAGGGACTTCACCTTTTTTTCAAACCCACATAAATGTCACACAAGGATTGACCACTTTCTGGATTCTGGGTTGTAAAGTTGGGAACATAGCTACCTCTGATCACACGGCAGTATATTTGGAGGTTAAGGCCAAGAGTGAATGTCTAAGTTTGCAGCATTGGCGTTTGGACCCTTTTCTCCCTAAGGATTCCAAATTTGTGGAATACCTTTTGAAGGAGTTTCAGGAATTCTTGACTATCAACTCAGGCATGGCTAGTAGTCCATCTATGCTCTGGGAGACTGCTAAGGCTTTTGCTAGGGGATTAGCTATTTCCTATTCGGCTAGCTGGATATGACAGAAGGAGGACCAGCAGCGTCTACTTGAGATGCAGTTGAAAGCCGCTGAGGCGGCACATTTTGCACAGCCTTCAGTGACGAAGCTACAGTGGATCATGGCCCTCCGAGCTGCCTTGAATTCAATACTGACACAAAATGCAAAGAAAGAACTTGCTTTTGCTAGACAAAGGATGTTCGAATATGGGGATAGGCCAGGGAAGTATTTAGCGTACCTGACTAGGTAAAAGCGTGCCCCCCAACCCATTACTGCAATCAGAGACAGTGCCGGGAACCTTACATACGATGCTAAAAAGATTAATGAGGCTTTTCGGAGATTTTACTCTGAATTGTATTGGTCTGAAGGTTGCGATGACAGGAGGGCTAAAATGAAGGCCTTTTTTAAGAACCTGGACCTCCCAGGGGTAATCTTGGAACAGACCTCTCCCTTGACAGTTCAGGAAATACAGGAGGCAGCTAGGCAACTTCAGAGTGGGGAAGTGCCTGGCCCTGATGGTCTTCCGGGTGAGTTTTACAAGGAGTTTATAGGGATTCTGTTAGGGCCAATGTTGGAGATGTACAATCACTCCTATATGCATGAATGCCTCCCACTATCTTTGAGAGAAGCTAATATTTCCTTAATTCTTAAGAAGGGGAAAGTTCCTGAGGATTGTGCCACATACAGGCCCATCTCTCTACGAAGCTGAAAATGTGTTGCTGGAAAAGCACAGCAGGTCAGGCAGCACCCAAGGAACAGGAGAAGCGACGTTTCGGGCATAAGCCCTTCTTCAGGAATGAGGAAAGTGTGTCCAGCAGGCTAAGATAAAAGGTAGGGAGGAGGGACTTGGGGGAGGGGCTTTGGAAATGCGATAGGTGGAAGGAGGCCAAGGTGAAGGTGATAGGCCGAAGTGGGTTGGGGGCGGAGAGGTCAGGAAGATTGCAGGTTAGGAAGGCGGTGCTGAGTTCGAGGGATTTGGCTGAGACAAGGTGGGGGG
>NC_057742.1:35457334-35468056 GCF_004010195.1 Chiloscyllium plagiosum | reverse complement strand
CTGACCTGCTGCGCTTTTCCAGCAACACATTTTCAGCTCTGATCTCCAGCATCTGCAGTCCTCACTTTCTCCATCTCTCTACTAAATTAAGATTGCAAGATTCTGTCCAAGATCCTGGCACTGAGATTGGAAAGGGTGTTGCCCCATATTATTAAAGAGGAACAGAGAGGCTTTATAAGAGGCCGTAGATCCTCTAATAATATTAGAAGGTTGCTGAATATGGTCCAAGTTTGTCAGCAACGATCGATTCAGATGTTGGTGATTTCCTTAGATGCAGAGAAAGCATTTGACCAAGTGGGATGGCCATATCCTTTTTATGTCTTAGAACAGTTTGGGTTGGGTGGGGTCTTTGCGAGGTGGGTGGAGGTTTTATATCACCACCCTCTGGCCGCGGTCATCACCGACGGGTGAAGTCTGGGAATTTTAAGATTGGAAGGGGTAGTCGGCAGGGCTGCCCCCTCTCACCGTTGTTGCTTACGTTGGTGATAGAGCCGTTGGCAGAGGCCATTCGTCAGAATTTCCACATAACTGCTCCGGAAGTGGGATCGAGGGCACACAAAATTACACTGTATGTGGATTTTGTCCTTCTGTTTTTATCGAACCCAATGACCTCTGTATCCCATTTGATACAATGTATCAATTAATTTGGGGCTATTTCAGGATATAAGATTAACTTTACAAAATCAGAGGCTATGCCTTTGGGGAACCATGGCCCTTTTAAGTGGTCACGGGCAGGGTTCCGATACCTAGGCATTTTTATTACCCCCAAGTTTGATCTGTTATTTCGGACTAATTTTGCTCACTTACTCGACAATATTAGGCAAGATCTCCAGAGATGGATGGCTCTTCCAATTTCATGGCTGGGCCGAATATCTCTCATTAAATTGAATGCTCTTCCTCCTTTGCTTTATCCCATGCATATGCTCCCTATAATGTTTCCCAGGTCAACGCTGCGGAAGCTTATGGGATGGTTTGGTTCTTTGTCTGGCATCGTGGACGGCCCATCATCAAACTTAGTAAATTGCAGTTGCCTCAAGGAGGGGGAGGAGTTGATTTCCCAGACATCAGGAGGTATCAATTGAGTTCCCTGCTGTCTTTTGTCTGTGATTGGGTCGGTAATGATCCAAATTCAATATGGCTGGATATTGAGGCGTCCCAGGCAAAGTGCTCTGTTATTAACCTGATGTTCATGGATAAGATGAGGACAGTTATGGACCACTCCCGGAAGCCCATTGTCATTAGTACAGTCAAGGCATGGAGGGCGATGCATCAGAGTGAGGGTTGGTTATCCAAAACTTCGCCACTTACACCTATTGTTGGCATGCCAGGGTTCCAACCAGGGATGATGGAGTCAGGGTTCAAACTATGGGCAGTGAAAGGAGTTCCTAGTTTGGGAGACTTGTTTGAGGGGGAGGTTATAATGTCTTGTGAGCAACTGAACCGCAAATACGGGTTGCCCAGCAGAGATCTTTTCTGTTTTATTCAGGTTAGGGATTTCATCCAGAAAAAGACTACGCTTCTCACTAAGTCCTATAAGCCCGATACAGAGAGGTTGTTGCTACGTTTCACAAGCACACTTTCGGTTAGTGCCCTCTATCGCCTGCTGGGTAGCAGGGCCTGGCAGGATATTAACCAGTTATGTGAGGTCTGGGAGCAAGAGCTAGGAGTGGAGATTCTCACTCTGGGAGAACTTGGAAGAACATATGGGAGAATATTCAAAAGATCTCAATCTGTAGTAGGACATGCGCTACGCAGTTAAAAGTTCTGCACAGGGGTCATCTGGCACCAGATCGCCTGGTGAAGTTTAAAAAAAGGCATCTTCAGTGTGCCCCAAATGTAAAATAAGTGTAGGTACTCTTATCAATTGCTTCTGGACATGGCACAGGCTCTGTGTTTATTGGAGCGCTGTGGCGGGAGAGATAGGGAGGGTATTGACGACTGAAGTCAAAGTAGACCCGATATCTCTCCTCTTAGGTCTACCAAATTTACCATCTTTAGACGGGCATGGGAAGAAACTATTTAATATTCTTGCATACTGTACACGGAAGAATATTCTGATGAACTGGGTGTCTGAGAACCCGCCAGGCTTGCTGGGATGGCAGAAATTAATTTTGGAATACATTCCCTTGGACTTTTTTACAAACATGGTGCACCACACAACAGACCATTTTTATAAGATATGGCAGCCCTACCTGAGTTATTTTGATATAGATTTGTCAGTTATCTTAACTAGGGCATTTGTTTAACTAGGATGGTTAGATTTGTCAAGCCCTGGGCCCTGGAGGGGGTCTCCTGAGTTAATACGGGTATATATACAATGCTCCCATTCCTTTGTTTCGGAGCTCTGTGCTGAACATAGCTGTTCTGTATTTTGTGTTTTTTTTTTGGTTTTTTGCTTTTCTTTCTTTTTTTGGTGTTGCTTTGCACAGTGTTAGGATTTGTTTTGTATTATAGAGTAGGTTAGTAGTTAGTAGACAGTATTGTATTGTAATTTGTATTTTTTTCTTTTTATTATACTGATATTTGTTATTGATTGTATTGTTCAATAATTTTATTTTATAAGATTAAAAAAATTTGCTAATAAATATATTTACAAAAAAAAAGGGACTTTGATTCACTGTTTGATATTCCAGGTCAGGGCAGCAATAATTCACCAGGGTCGCCACATCTGAGCATGGGGAGGTGTTGATTAGGAGACAGACCCTACCACTCCTTGCCTGCCTGAGGACTGTGTGGGTCTAACCGAAGAGTAGAGAAACATTCAGGTGTAAGGCATAGTCAGATGTAGCAGAAATAAGCCATGTCTCTGTAAAACACAGCACACAACAATCTCTCAGTTCCCTCTGGAAGGTAAGTCTAGCTTTTAGATTAGATTCCCTACAGTATGGAAACAGGCCTTTCGGCCCAATAAGGCCACTCCGACCCTCCGAAGAGTAACCCGCCCAGACCCAGTCCCCTACCTTATATTTACCCCTAACTAAGCCACCTAACATTATGAGCAATTTAGCATGGCCAATTCACCTGACCTGCACATTTTTGGATGTGAGAGGAAATGCAAGCCGGAGGAAACCCACGCAGACGCAGGGAGAATGTGCAAACTCCACACAGACAGTTGCCCAGGGCAGTTTTGTTCTCAATGGCGTGGACATTTACAGGGAGTATGCTGGGGAGGGAGGGTGGGAGGGGATCTTGAAATCACATTGTTTCAGTCTTACCTGCAGGCCAGTGGAACTCCCAGATTTCCTGGTAAGGTGTCAGTTTCTGGTCAATCCCAGGCGTCGCTGTTGGAAATCTGCTGCTTCAAATGATAAGAGTGTGGTCCCGATGGGGTCTTTAGCACTGGCCATGGCTACAGGTGCTGGGGTTCTTGGAATCAGTTCCATCGAGCCTCCACTTTGTCCGGTCCCATTAAGATCGGTTGTCATTCCTGGCTGGTCACTATCTGTTGCCTTACTTCAGTCATCAAACATAATTACATCTTATGAGTATGATGCATGTTGACCACAATACTTGAAGCCTAGGATGTGATAGCTGTAGCTGAATTTCATTCCAAATCTATAATTCCAAACACCTTCCCATTTAAGGTACATTATATTTTAGTTCAGAAGCCAGAGGACACCAGGTTAAAGTTCAGCAGGTTTATTTGAAAGGTTTAAGGTGCAACACTCCGAAAACTTGTGATTTCACTTGTTGGACTATAACCTGGTGTCGTCCGATTTCTGATCTTGTCCATCTCAGTCCAACACCGGCACCTCCACATCATTACATTTTAGTTATCTTTGAAACATCTTTGCACCATTACTTCCGAAGGGCAACGAGGGATGAGCAATCAATGCTGGCCAGCCATGGACACCACATCCCATGAGTGAATATAAAAACAAAAATTATTGAACAATTGCCTTTGAAGGTGATATAGGCTGCCGAGGTTAAGCATTTTTATGGCTATTATAGGTAATTGAACCTTGGAAAGGAAACAGGAAGTGCCGGTTCGGAATAATTAAAACCTCCAGAAGGGAAATAGACATTAAAAAAAAACTTACCCCTTCTGCAAGTAAGGATCAAGGTCAAAATTAGTCACACTTGTACTCTGCTATAAGCAAACTGTGAGAATACTCCCCTACGTTTACTCAATTCAATTTTGTTTGAGGTTTAAAGTTAGCTATTAGCCATTTATTGTTTCTGCCAATTTCCACTTGGATTGATGGAACATCTGTGGTATTGCTCACAGGAGGTTGAAGTGTATATTAGACTAATAAATAGATGGTATCACTATCCTGTAAGGTCCTTATACAATATTTATTATATAAAGGAACCACAAAACTATGGATAAAATCATAACTTTATATGGAAACCCCTTACATATTCCCTAAACAATAGCATATACTCACAACACAAGTTACTTGTGAGATTGCGTAGCCAAGAACTCATTGCTGAATAATCACTCCACCAAAAGCAGCTAGGCTGCTCTTCCAGGCTCACCTCAATGTCCTTGAGAGCTCTGCAGTTATGTCCCTTTCTGAATCTCATCCCTTGGCACATAACATAATGCCTTAAACCAGGTCATCCTACAGGGTTATTACTTCTATTTGGCTATACAAGACCACCTACATGTGGTCATCACATACTCTCAGCAGGAGGCAACTCTGTATTCATTGCAGCAATGGATGTAATAGCTGTACCTTGACAAGACAGGAAGTAAACCATTCAGACAAAGCTGAGAGGCAAATATCCAGTTTGGTTGTTGTAGAAAGTGGGCGATGGCTGATCACCACCTTAATGATATGTGTGTGTATTTGTGTGTGAGAGAGAGAAAAAGAGAGAGACAGAGCATCTATGTGCTTGTGAGTGTGTGTTTGACTGTGTACAAGGGTGTATACATGTATGTGCATATGAGGCTGTGGTTATGGGCATGTGTTTGCATGTGTGTGTGTCTGTGCATGCCTGTGTATATGTGTGCATGCAGGTAAGTGTGTGTATATGTGTATGTTGTGTGAGTGTGTGCATGGGTGTGGGAAGATGTGTGTGTTTGGGCGGGCATTTGTGTGTGAGCATGCTTATGAGTGCCTCTGTGTGTGCATGTGTATGTGTGGTTGTATGTGTGTGTATGCACATGTGTGTGTCTGTCTGTCTGTCTCCCTCTGTGTGTGTGTGTGTGTGTGTGCACCCGCGCGTGTCTGTCCATCTGCTGGTCTGTCTGCCTGTCTACCTCTGTATGTGTGTATTTGTGCCTGTGTTTTTGTTTGTATGTGTGGTGAGTATGTGCATGGGTGTAAAGATGTGTGTGTCTGGAGGGGTGTGTGTGCATGTATGTATGCTTATGTAAGCCTCTGTGTGTGCGTGTTTGCGTGTGCATACGTGTGTGAATCCATGAAGATGTGTGTATTTGTGTTTAGTTTACAATGTTCATCATAAGCCCATCTTGGTCAGAGTTCTCTTTGCCTTTCTAGTCTATGTTTCTACCAACCAGCTCAGGGCATTGGCCCACCTCACAATTGGTTACATTTCAGTTTATGTGTAAATTATAAGGTATCATAAAAAAAAGCACAATAGAAATACACAAAATACCAAAATGCCCCATGCCATTATGCTTGTGAGCTTTGCTCCTTGAAAAGCATTGTATTAATCTCCTGCTAAGCTGGATCAAACTGATACCCTCCATTAAAGAGTTTAATCTACAAGCCCCTGTGAACAACAACACAGATGCTCCACTAATCTAAGTGAAAATGGGCAGAAACATTAAATGGGCATGAGTATCATTGCATCATGAAGTCAAAAGAGTTCACAGCCATGTCAATTGTGGCTGCCTTACAGAGTCAATCACAACCTTGGTCTTGTGGTGCAGCTATAACATTTCTATAGTTCCTGTCTTTAACTTGTGACTTCCTCACAGCCACACAGCTCCTGCTCACTGTCTGCATAGTGACATTAGGCTGTACCAGTTTAACCACAGTGACTTGGCAATCCTCCATTCCAGCGATGACCCTCCTCATCACATGCTGCATCATTTGACAAGCAGCAATAGAAGTCACTTGGGGTCACACAGTTTCTTATACAACTCCGGTGACACCATCTTGACCCTCAGGCTGCATGTTGCAGCTCAGGGATGACTCAACATGAACTCCAACATTTAGTAAATGCTGAGACAGAGTCATCTTGGAGACCAAGCCTTGACTCAGACCAAGATTGCATGTGAATTAATTGAGAACTGACATCAACCTAAGCTCTTATTGGTACAGAGTTCAAAGCAAGAATCAGATAAACATTTAGGCCGACCCAAATCTATAAACTGGGTCATAGTTTAAGGATACAGGGTAGGCCATTTCAGACTGAGATAAGGAGAAATTTCTTCACCCAGAGAGTGGTGAGCCTGTGGAATTCTCTGCCACAAAAAGCGACTGAAACCAAAACATTGAATGTTTTCAAGAAGGAGTTGGATATAGTTCTTGGGGCAAGAGGAATTAAAGGGTGTGGTGGTGAGAAAGCAGGAACAGGGTGACAATGCCATCAGCAAATTGAATGGCAGAGAAATGGGCTAAATGGGTTAGTGTTGCTGCTATTTTCTATGTTTCCATGCAAATGGTCACATGATTATCAATTTTTCAGGGAATAGTAAGAATAATGTTGCTGTGGATAAATGTTCACAAATGTGTGGTTCAGGGAAGGAGGTGAAAGGGGTGGAGGGATGGTTTCTGAGACTGCGTTCAGGCTTCTACAAGCCACTAAATATTAGCTCAGAGACAAGGGGGTCTGCAAAGTGGGAGTGCACTGGTTTCAGCCACAAGGTCCAATGTTGTGATTCCTATTCTGGATCTAATCAGCAGAAGAAGCAATGGAGGATGGGCCACTGCTGGCATTGAGCTGGGGCAGCGGCTCAGACATTTAAAAAGCCAATGAAGTGTTATCTTAAAAAGAGGTTTGGGTTTTAACAAGATAGGCGTGGGATTAGGGAGTTCGTAGCATTGTCCAGTGAAGCAAGGCAGTGGTGAAGTCCAGGCACGGCAAAAGGTAGCCCGCCTGCTTCCTAAATAGTGTATGACATCAGGAAGAACGGTTCATGAAGAGAAAGGCAAGGTGGCAGAAATTGGGAGAAGCAGTGAACAGTGTCGGGGTTGGTGGTCAATATCACATCAGAACTTTGGCTTTACCCATGGAGAGGACTTGGACAGATTGGTGGTATTTGGGGTGGGGCATAGTTGGGCCCAACTTCGCAGTGGTCTAGAATTCAGATAGAGGCCTCTGTCATGGGTTTCATTTGCCTATGCCTCATGATGACGAGGAGCTGCTCAGGGGAAGGCTAACCTTTGCACCAACAGGGACTTCAAACTCATGACCAGCAAGTGGGCCAGCCTCAGGGTGGGCACAGTAGAGAAGGACATAGAAGGACACATCAACAGTCATGCATGTGTGTGCGTGCGTGTGTGCAGAAGATCCCAGCAGAGGTGTAGCATCTAATACTCAACTTCACTAAATTACTTCACTATTTAGGGGTGACAGTATTGGTATTGACTATAACTCCATAGGGAGGCAAAACCTGTGCAGTACTGCAGAACAAACTGAGACCTATGGGTTCTGGTGGGTCCTGTAGATCACCATGGGTGGCATGGTGGGCGGCATGGTGGCACAGTGGTTAGCACTGCTGCCTCACAGTGCCAGAGACCCAGATTCAACTCCCGCCTCTGTGTGCACATTCTCCCCATGTCCGCGTGGGTTTCCTCCAGGTGCTCCAGTTTCCTCCCACAAGCCAAAAATGTGCAGGTTAGGTGAATTGGCCATGCTGAGTTGCCCGTAGTGTTAGGTGAAGGGGCAAATATAGAGAAATGGGTCTGGGGGGTTGCGCTTCGGTGGGTCGGTGTGGACTTGTTGGGCCGAAGGGCCTGTTTCCACACTGTAAGTAATCTAAAACCATGGCACTCAGCATCTTTGCAGGGATCGACTGGATAGGCTATTTTGGACAGAGGAGAAGTTTTTTCACCCAGATTTAGCTTCATATTTGGCTTCTGGCAATCTGCAATTAGCTGCAACTGATATCGAGCCCAGAGCCATTTGGCTCAATATATTTAATGGACTTGACTTTAAGTAGTGGGAACAGGATGAGAAAAAATAGACAAATACAATTTAATTTCATGACTCACCGGTTAGTCTCTAAATAATAGACGTGAGAAATGTTAACAAATTCCAAATCAGGAAATACATGCTCTGACGTTTATTGACGTTTCCAATGATAACCTTTGGGGAAAACAATCATGAACAGAGTATTGCCACGTCATTTGGAAGCAGCTATTGCCCTGTTCAAGAGAGGAAGTGGTTATGAGCACTACCTTACTGAGAAGCAAATCAGATGGGGAAAACCATTTCACTTGAAGCCAACTCAGGACTCCCCCAGAATCAGGGGAACACATACGGATGGACAGGCGGACACACACAGTTGTCAAACTTTCCCTGGAACACCCGGTGATCTGCATTGTGTGTGTACGTGCATAGATTCCCTGAGAAGCAGACACAATTGCCAATAGGTTTTGGAATTTCCTGATGTCACAGCTTTCCCAAACCCCAATTCTTAAATAGGGATGGAGACAGGGCCTCCCTGACTGAAGACCTGTCTACTCACACCAGTGAGGAACTCAGGCACTGTAGCAGAGGAGGAGTCCAAGAGTGACCAGTGTGCAGGCTATTGGTCTTTTGAACAAGGGACTCAGGTTTCTTCATCTACTTGCTGGAGCCCTGTGCTGTGTCCCAGCAGGAGTCTCACGTATTGTTGCTGGTCTACAGGATATCCCAGTGAGAGTCTCACGGATTGTTGGTGATCTACAGTCAAAGACAGACATGACAATGAGGACATCACTGAATGTGATGCCTCTTCTGACAAAGAGGACTTGGAGGTGCCTGCTGACCAGACAATCTAAGATCAGGGACCTTAAGCTATAACTAAGCAAAATGAGATACACATAATAGACACTTGGGATTCCCTAACACAGTGCCTTGCCCCATTGCCTTTATGCCTTTGCACAAACATTCCACGTATATGGACTTTTAGTCAGCACTGCGTCATCAATTGGCAATTCATTGTCTGGGTACACAACACACAGGCGCAACTGTCAAATCGGTAGCAGTCTATCCACTACCACCACTCCAAAGATGTAAAAAAATCACACAATATCAGGTGATAGTCCAACAGATTTATTTGGAAAGACAAGCTTTCAGAGCACTGCTCCTTTGTCAGGTAGCTAATGGGACAGTTTCAGAAGACTTTTCTGTAATTCCGGGAGTGTGTCTGTGTTATGCACTCCACAGGAGTGAACTGATAATTGCAGAAATTCCACTACTCAATAGAGTTTGAAAACTTTAACAGATCAAGGGAACCATTATTGTTCAGCTATTTCATGGCATTCGTGACTTGGGAGCAACTAGTTCTGTAACTGGTGTAAGAAATAGGAAAATATCACACCAAAGCTGTAATTCCTGTAGATACAGTTTATCATAGGGATGTAAAATCTCATTCATAATTTACCATAAGAGGGTATTTTGGTGAAGCCCATGGAAGAATATAAATTCTGTAACATTTTATCAATTTTGTGGCCCAGTCCCCCATCAATTGTGCTTTGGTTGGGAGTGTGGTGTATTTGTCATTTATTCATTTTGGGATTAAGGGGTCACTGCATTATTAAGCATATACCGCCATTTTCAGGAACATATATTTCCAACTCTCACTTCCCATTTCTACCGCCAAAAACATGAATAACTGAGAAACTAGAACTATTTGTCTTTCTTTGACAGTTCAAACAAACTTGAATGTTAATGTAAATCTGAATCAAGGTGTAGATGTTATGGTGGAACACAGCATATCTGTTAGTATTGAATAAGATAAAAGACAGACAGAGACGTAGAGTCATAGAGCCATACAGCACAGACTCAGACCATTCTGTCCAACCAGTCCATGCCGAACATAATCCTAAACTAAACTAGCCCCACTTGCCCATATCCCTCCAAATCTTTCCTACTCATGTACTTATCCAAACATCTTTTTTAAAAAATGTCAAAACAACAGCAGTTTTAAAAGGGAGAAGAACAGACAAAGGAAGCACATGGTGAGGACAGTGCAGGGGAGAGAGAGAGAGAGAGAACCTGCATAGTTACTGTCTTTGCTGTTTTTGAATTCATGTGTTGCTGAACATCGGAGTGCATCTGGGAAAATTCACAAACAGCGAATTTCACAACTAACCTTAGAGGAACCAGTTTGAGCAAAGTTCACAAAACAGAATCAGATAAGTTCATTGTTGTTTTAAGGCTGTCCAAGAGAAAGGCTGTATTAGTGAGTACTGTGGGTTCTTTCTTGATTATATGTTTTTGGGAATACGTCTCTGGATTAAACTTAAAATATAAGCCATAGCTATTAATTTAACCTGCTGCAGTGTTTTATAGAGGAATAAAATGGTGTTATTTTCTGGGCCTGTAGATTGTGAAGGAGCAAAAATGGCCTTTGCAGTGATATGTACTTCTTGTCAGATGTGGGAGTTTAAAGAGAGTTTAAGGGTTACAGCGGATTATATCTGCCATAAATACAGTTAGATGTGAATCTTATTAGATTGAGTGGATCGGCTGGAGGGACAGATAGAAGCGATGAGGAATTTGCAACAGCAAAATATATGATGGATGGCAGTTATAGGAAGGGGGGAAAGTCTCAGATACAGTTCACATAGATGGGTTAACTCCAGGAAGGGTAAG
>NC_057742.1:35423062-35454196 GCF_004010195.1 Chiloscyllium plagiosum | reverse complement strand
GGGTTGTTTTTCAGACTGGAGGCCTGTGACCAGTGGAGTGTCACAAGGATCGGTGCTGGACCCTCTACTTTTTATCATTTACATAAATGATTTGGATGCGAGCATAAGAGGTACAGTTAGTAAGTTTGCAGATGACACCAAAATTGGAGGTGTAGTGGACAGTGAAGAGGGTTACCTCAGATTACAACAGGATCTGGACCAGATGGGCCAATGGGCTGAGAAGTGGCAGATGGAGTTTAATTCGCATAAATGCGAGGTGCTGCATTTTGGGAAAGCAAATCTTAGCAGGACTTATACACTTAATGGTAAGGACCTAGGGAGTGTTGCTGAACAAAGAGTCCTTGGAGTACAGGTTCATAGCTCCTTGAAAGTGGAGTCGCAGATAGATAGGATAGTCAAGAAGGTGTTTGGTATGCTTTCCTTTATTGGTCAGAGTGTTGATTATAGGAGTTGCGAGGTCAGGTTGCGGCTGTACAGGACATTGGTTAGGCCACTGTTGGAATATTGCGTGCAATTCTAGTCTCCTTCCTATCGGAAAGATGTTGTGAAACTTGGAAGGGTCCAGAAAAGATTTACAAGGCCATTGCCAGGGTTGGAGGATTTGAGCTACAGGGAGAGACTGAACAGTAGGGGGCTGTTTTCCCTGGAGCGTTGGAGGCTGAGGGGTGACCTTATAGAGGTTTACAAAATTATGAGGGGCATGAATAGGATAAGTAGACAAAGTCTTTTCCCTGGGGTCGGGGAGTCCAGAACTAGAGGGCATAGCTTTAGGGTGAGAGGGGAAAGATATAAAAGCGACCTAAGGGGCAACCTTTTCACGGAGAAGGTGGTGCGTGAATGGAATGAGTTGCCAGAGGATGTCGTGGAGGCTGGTACAATTGCAACATATAAGAGGCATTTGGATGAGTATATGAATAGGAAGGGTTTGGAGGGATATGGGCCGGGTGCTGGCAGGTGGGACTAGATTAGGTTGGGATATCTGGTCGGCATGGACAGATTGGACCAAAGGGTCTGTTTCCATGCTGTACATCTCTATGGCTCTATGACTGTAAATGTTGTAATTGTGCCCACATCCTCAGGAAGTTCATTTCACATGTGATTCACGCTCTGTGTAAAAAATTTGCCCCTTATATCGTTTTTACATTTCTCTCATCTCAGCTTAAAAACATGCTTCCGTAATCCTGGGGAAAAAGACATTTGCTATTCATCTTATCCATATCCCTCATGATTTTTTAAACTCAATCTCCTGCACTCCAGTGGAAAAACTCCCAGCCTAGTAGACTCGCCAACATTAAGGGCATTTAAATGGACATTGGACATACATATGGATAATAATGGAACGGTGTAGGTTAGATGGGCATCAGATCATTTTCACAGGTTGGCGCAACATTAAGGGCTGAGGGGTCTGTACTGCGCTGTAACGTTCTATGTTCTATCCAGCCTTTCTTTATAACTCAAACCTTTCATACCAATATCCTGGTAAATCTCTTCTGAAACCCTCTCCAGCTTAATAACATCCTTTCGATAACTAGGCCACCAGTCCTGGACGCTGTACTCCAGAAGATTGAGAAGAAGAACCGAAAGATTACTAGGTCCTCTTTAGAGATGATCATGGACTTAATGGACGTCTGCTACTTGTCTATGCTCTGCTGTCCAGTGTGTAGGTTCATTAATTCCTTACAATCCCCTTGCAGTCTTAACATATTTAGACCTGGAATGTCTCATTAAGGTTTCAATGCAAATGTGCATATTTGAAATTAGGTTTGGTCTGCATAGGGTTAAGCTTGTACGACAACATTCTTGAAATTGCCTTAATGTGAGCGTCATCTTTAAACTGGGAATGTGTTACTTGAAGGGAAAAAAGGTAATGGTGATTGTTTTCATACTTTGCTTCATGTCCTCATCAGGGGCATGGCTTAAAGGTCATAACCTCAGGCCCCAGGGCTTCTGAAACCCATTTTTAAAAAGAGAGCAGATAAGCCAGGTCACGCACTTTGGTAGGTTTCTCCTTTTCTCATTTCACGAGAGTTGTGGGGGACACTTGTTTCACACAGTAATTTTGTTTTAGCCAGCAGTTTTTGCTAATTAAAAACAACTCAATGTGAAGAATATTGAGTAGAGAAAGAATCTGGTTTCTGCAAGGCTTCTGACTTTTTTGAGATCCAATGAGTCCACCAAAGTGCTACCAAGTTTTGTAGAAACTTGGAAATTGTCACAGGAATGCAATCACACAACCGTCTCAAGAACAGTTAGGAGCTGGGACTATTTCAAAACTTGCAGTCGGCACCAAATTTCATGATATTGTCAATGAGGAGAATTGTAACCAAATATAAGAAGACATTCCTAAACTTTCAAAATGGTGGTGCATATGTGCATTTTATTACAATTCAGTGAACAGTGGTACATTGTAGCAGGGAAGAAAAACAAGAAGATGTCATCCCTTAGAAAATGTGTTTATCTGGGACAGAGGTTCAAAGAGATCTAAGGGGTTAAACTTATGTAGATCATAAATTGGTTGGGTAAAACGGTCAGTTTGGAAATATATGCCAACATGTAGGGATGTGAGCACACTATGGATAGAGGTTCCAGTTTTTCTTGTCTAATTGAGTCAGCCAATTGCCTTCTTTTTTCCCACTGGAGTGTAGGAAGT
Organism: Chiloscyllium plagiosum; assembly: GCF_004010195.1. Classification (NCBI taxonomy): domain Eukaryota; kingdom Metazoa; phylum Chordata; class Chondrichthyes; order Orectolobiformes; family Hemiscylliidae; genus Chiloscyllium; species Chiloscyllium plagiosum. The sequence continues at coordinate 35,451,546 of NC_057742.1, read as the reverse complement.
TGAGGGGTAATCTTATAGAGGTTTATAAAGTCATGAGGGGCAGGATAGGGTGAATGGAAAGTGTCTTTTCTCTCACGTGGGGGATTTCAAGACAAAGGGGCACATTTTTAAGGTGAGGGAGCAAAAATTTAAAAGGTCATGAGGGACAATATTTTTACACAGAGAGTGGTTCTTGTGTGGAATGAACTTCCAAAGGAAGTGGTGGATGTGGATATAGTCACCACATTTGAAAGACGATTTGATCAGTTTAGATGAATAAGAAACGTTTGCAGAGATATGGGCCAAGCACAGGCAGGTAGGTCCAGTTTAGTTTGGAGTTATGGTCAGCATGGACTGGGTGGACCATAGCATCTGTTTCCATGCTATATGACTCTATGATTGTGGCATATGGGTCATACTACAAAAAAATCAAACTTATTCACTTGCGCCCATGTACTTCTCTGTGTCTAAAAGCCCAGTCATGTATGAACTGTTTGAAATTGGCATTCAGTTTCAGGAGCAGATATCAAAAATATAATTCACAAGGGTCCTGTGAATCAAGTAATCATAGCTCGCAAAGTGAAGTATAGCCCAAAGCAGAAAATATCTTCCATTTATAAAGACAAGCATCTTGGAGAAGCTCAGCAAGGTTTAAGGAGAGAACTATTCTGACAAAGAGTCACTGGACTCAAAAAACATTAACTCTGATTTCTCTTCACAATGTTGCCAGACCTACTGAGGTTTTCCAGTGATTTCTGTTTCTATTTACGAAAGCAGCAGTCTACTCTCACACAATAAATACTTTAAGGACCAGATGATTTAGTTTTGTGATGTTAGTTGAGGAATGAATATTGGCCAAAATGCTTCCTCTAAGTGTTAGTCAACATGGAAAAGTACTGATTCATCAGCTGAGAGAGGATGGTATGTAGCAATCATAATTTAAGGGCGGCACAGTGGTTAGCACTGCTGTCTCACAGCGCCAGAGACGCGGGTTCATTTCCCGACTCAGGCGACTGACTGTGTGGAGTTTGCACATTCTCCCCGTGTCTGCGTGGGTTTCCTCCGGGTGCTCCGGTTTCCTCCCACAGTCCAAAGATGTGCGGGTCAGGTGAATTGGCCATGCTAAATTGCCCATAGAGTTAGGTTAAAAGGGGCAAAAGTAGAGGCATGGGTGGGTTGCGCTTCGGCGGGTCGGTATGGACTTGTTGGGCCGAAGGGCCTGTTTCCACACTGTAAGTAATCTAATCTAATCTAATCAGCAAGAGGTTTCCTTGTTCATGTTTAACCTGAAGCCACAACACTTCATGGGGTTTAGAGCCAATGTTGAGGACTCCCCTTCTCTGACTCTTCCACTTTACACTTTCTCTCTGTTAATATAATCTTCTTTTTCATCAATTAAAGAAAAGTCTGGAATTAAGAATCCACTGATAACCATGAAATCATTGTCGATTGTTGGAAAATCCCATCTGGTTCACTAATCTCTTTCAGGGAAGGAAACTACCATCCTTAACTGATCTGGCCTAAAAGTGACTCCAGACCCAAGCAATATGGTTGACTCTCAATTGCCCTCTGAAATGGTCTTGCAAGCTATTCAATTGCATCAATTGCTAAAAATTCTCAAAGAAATGAAACCTGACATTGACCTAGACACTGGAAAACACAACAGCAGAAACAGCTGTGTCAATCCTGCAAGTTGGGTGTTAGCACCAACGTCGGGAGAGCTGATTCACAGACAAATCAAGCAACAGCCTGACACACTCATAATCACGGAATCATACCCAACAGGCAATGTCTCAGACACCACCATCACCATCCCCGGATATATCCCATCCCTCGGGTAGGACAGACTGAGCAGAGGAGGCAGCACAGGGGTATACAGTTGGAAGAAAGTTGCCCTGGGAGTCCTCAATATTGACTCCAAACCCCACGAAGTATTGTAGCTTCAGGTTGAACATGACAAGGAAACCTCTTGTTGATTGCCACATACCATCCTCTCTCAGCTGATGAATCAGTACTCTTCCATGTGGAATAACACTTAAAGGAAGCACTGAGGATGCCAAGGACACAAAATGTACTCTGGGTGGGGGATTTTAATGTCCAACATCAAGCGTAGCTTGGCAGCAGTACTGCTGATCGAGCTGATTGAGTCTGAAAGGACATAGCTGCTAGACTGGGTCTGTGGCAGTTGGTGAGGGAACAAACAAGAGAGAAAAACATATTTGACCAATCTGGCAAATACATCTATTCATGACAGTATTGGTAAGAGTGACCACTGCACAGTCCTTGTGGAAACGAAGTCCCGCCTTCACATTGAGAATACTCTCCATCGTGTTGTGTGGCACTACCACTGTGCTACATGGGGCAAGAGTTCAAACAGATCTACTAACTCAAGACTGGGCATCCATGAGGTGCTGTGGATCATTAGCAGTAGCAAACTTGTAGTCCAGCACAATCTGTAACCTCAAAGCCTAGCACATCCCCCACTGAAACACTACCATCAAGTGAAGTGATCAACCCTGGTTCAATGGAGAGTGCAGGATGGCATGCCAGGAGCAGCATCAGGCATTCCTGAAAGTGAGGTGTCAACCTGGGTGAAGCTACTAAACAGGACTACTGGCACGCCAAACAGCATAAATAACAAGTGATAGACAGCAATAAGCGGTCCCACAACCACTCAATCAGACATAAGCTCTTCAGTCTTGCCACATCCTGTTGTTAATGATGGTGAACAATTAAAGAGCTCACTAGAGGAGCAGGGTCCACAAATATCCTCATCCTCAGTGATGGAAGAGCCCAGTGCAAAAGATAAGGCTGAAACTTTTGTAGCAATCTTCAACCAGATGTGTTGAGTGGGTGATCCATCTCGGCTTCCTCCAGTAGTCTCCAGGATGCTTTCCTTTATTGGTCAGAGTATTGAGTACAGGAGAAAGTGAGGTCTGCAGATGCTGGAGATCAGAGCTGAAAATGTGTTGCTGGAAAAGCGCAGCAGGTCAGGCAGCATCCAGGGAACAGGAGAATCGACGTTTTGGGCATAAGCCCGAAGAAGAAGGGCTTATGCCCAAAACGTCGATTCTCCTGTTCCCTGGATGCTGCCTGACCTGCTGCGCTTTTCCAGCAACACATTTTCAGCTATTGAGTACAGGAGTTGGAGGTCATGTTGCGGCTGTACAGGACATTGGTTAGGCCACTTCTGGAATATTGTGTGCAAGTCTGGTCTCTTTCCTATCGGAAAGATGTTATGAAACTTGTAAGGATTCAGGAAAGGTTTGCAAGGATGTTGCCAGGGTTGGAGGATTTGAGCTGTTAGGAGAGGTTGAATAGGCTTGGGCTGTTTTCCCTGGAGTGTTGGAGGCTGAGGGGTGACCTCAGTCATGAGGGGCACGGATAGGATAAATAGATAAAGTCTTTTCCCTGGGGTGAGGGAGTCCAGAACTAGAGGGTGAGAGGGGAAAGACATAAAAGAGACCTAAGGGGCATTTTTTTCATGCAGACGGTGTACGTGTATGGAATGAGCTGCCAGAGGAAGTGGTGGAGGCTGGTACAATTGCAACACTTAAAAGGCATCTGGATGGGTACATGAATAGGAAGGATTTGGGGGGGTATATGGGCAGGGTGCTGCCAAGTGGGACTAGATTAGGTTGGGATATCTGGTCAGCATGCATGAGTTGAACTGAAGAGTCTGTGTCCGTGCTGTTCATCTCTATGACTCTATGACTCTATTAAGGATACCAGTTTTCTGCCAATTCGATTCACTCATTATGATATCCACTGGATGCTGCAAAGGCTACAAGGCCCTGACAACTTTCTGGCAAAAATACTGAAGGCATGTGCTCCAGAACTTGCCACTCCCTTCGCCAAGCTGTTCCAGTATAGTTAGAACATTGGCATCCATCCAGCAATGTGGAAAATTGACCAAGTAGGTCCTATAACATAAAAAGCAGGACAAAACCAACCCAGCCGATTACCACCCCATCAGTCTACTCACAGTCATAAATAAATAATGGAAGGTGCCACTCAGCTCCTGACCTCACTGTAGCCTTGGTTCAAACATGGACAAAAGAGCTGAATTCCAGAGATGAGGTGAGAGTGACAACCCTTGACATCAAGGATGCATCAGACAAGTGTGGCATCAAGGAGCCTGAGCAAAACTGGAATTAATGAGTGTCAGGGGTCAAACTGTCCAGTGGGTGGAGTCATACTTGATCATGGTTGTTGGAGGTCAGTCCTCTCAGCTTCAGGACATCTCTGCAGGAGTTCCTCACTCCTAGACCCAACCATCTTCAGTTTCAATGACCTTCCGTCCATCATAAGGTCAGAAGTGGGGATGTTTGCTGATGATTGCACAACATTCTGATTCCTCAGACATAGAAGCAGTCCATGTTCAAATGCAACATGATCTAGACAATAGCCAGGCTTGGGCTGACAAGTGGCAAGTAACATTCACTCCACACAAAGGATAGGCTATGACCATCACTAATAAGAGAAAATCTACCACTAGCCCTTGAAACCCAATGGTCTTACTATTACTGAATCCCCTACTATCAACATCCTGGGGTTATCATTAAGCAGAAATTCAACTGGACTCATAAACATAATGGCTATAAGAGTAGGAGGCTAGGAAAACTGTGGTAACTCACCTCCTGACTCCCTAAAGCCTGTGCATCATCTACAAGGTACAAGTGAGGAGTGTGATGGAACACTCTCCAAATCCCTGAATGGGTGTAGTTCCAACAAAACTCAAGAAGCTTGATGCCATCCAAGGCAAAGCAGCCTGCTTAACTGGCATTACATCCACAAGCATCCACTCCCTCCATCATCAATGGTCAGTAGCAGCAATATCTACAAGGTGCACTGCAGAAACTGGCAAAGATCTTCAGACAGCACCTTCCAAACCTATGACCACTTCCATCTAGAAGGACATGTGCAACAAATACATGAGAACACCACCACATTCAAGTTCCTCTCCAAGCTACTCATCTTCCTGACTTGGAAATATATCTCTGTTCCCTCACTATTGCTCAGTCAAAATTCTGGAATCCCTGTCTCATGCCATTGTGGGTCAACCCAGAGCACATGGACTGCAGCTGCTCAAGAAGGTAGCTCACTATCATTTTCTCGAGTATAACTTGGGACAGGCAATAAATGCTGGCCAGATAGCGATGCCTCTGTCCTGCAAATTAATTTTAATAAGTCAGGATGGTGAGTGGCTTGGAGGGAAACTTGAGGTGGCGGTGTCCCCATGTACCTGCTGCCTTTGTCTTTCTAGATGGAAGTTGACGTGGGTTTGGAAGATACTTTCTGAGGACCTTTGGTGAATTTCTGCCTTGCAGCTTGTAGATGGTATATACAGCTGCTATTGAGCATCAATGATGGAGGAAGTGAATGTTTGTCGATATGGTGCCAACCAAGTGTGCTGCTTTGTCCTGGATGGTGTCAAACATCTTGAGTTTTGGTGGAGCTTCACCCATCCAGATAAGTGGGGAGTATTCCCTCACACTCCTGACTTGTGCCTTGTAGATGCTGGACAGGCTTTGACAAAACAGCAAATGGAAAACAACAGAATTATTCCATTCAGATGTTATTAGTTTACAGGTAAGAGTTGATCAGGGCACTTGGAGAGTTACCACACTATCATGGGATCTTTATGCCCACTTGAGGTGGTAAAAGCAATGTGACATTGCACAAAAGAATTAGCCAAAAGTTAGTTTTTCAAACAACACTACCATAAGCAATTTAGGGTAGCATGGTGGCTGAGTGGTTGGCACTGCTGCCTCACAGCACCAACGTCCTGGTTCAAATCCACCCTCAGGTGACTGTCTGTGTGAAGTTTACACATTCTCCGTGTGCCTGTATGGGTTTGCTCCAGGTGCTCCAGTTTCCAAAGATGTGTAGGTTAGGTGAATTGGTTATGGGAAATGCAAGGTTACAGGGATTGGTGGGTCTGGGATGGATGCTCTTCAGATGGTCAGTGTGGACTCCATGGGCTGAATGGCCTGCTTCTACACATTCGGGATTCCATTAAAAAAAACTGACCAATCACTTGTCATGGGATCTAACTGAGTGCAAAATAGCTAATCATTTTTGCTATCAGTTGAACAGCTACAGCACATCAAAAGTAAAAATGAGACCTTTCTGAGACATATGGTGTGGCATATATGAATGTGTAATTAGTATAAATATCGAATGAATATTTTATTTGTGTTATATTTAAATTATTTTACTTTCGAACTAGTATTTATTGCTTTTATAGATGAGATGCTTAAAATTTTTACACTATAATATTTAAAGGAATCGCAGTTCCATTTCAAAGCGCCAATTTATATTTTTGCTGTGCAAATGTGTTTTGTATAATTTGAGTGGGATTGGACAACACAAAACAAGAAGTAAGCTTTTTTAGACAATGTCATCTTTGTAGTTCTGAGCTTCTTTGCTGTTGAAGTGTAGTTTCCTGCGCTTCAGTAAGTTTTTCTCTGGCTCTTAGTGCACCGTTGGTGGCATTGGCTAAGTCCTTTGAGGTTGGGAAGTGGAATTTTGCCGAAGGGTCCTGTACCTCAGGTAGAAGGAGATTAGCGACTTATTCACTACCGTAGGCAATTGCAGTACTATCACTCATGCAGCAGGTTTAAATACTTTTACATGTTATGTCACTTTGTGTTTAATCTTTAATGTGGTTTCCACTGCCCTGGGTCGGATACATCACCCACCAGACACGATGAAATGGGCAATTTACATTTTTTTCTTTTAGAAATTCTGGACTAATTGTCTGACCTAACTGCAAACGGTGAATTCCTTAGAGCAGTACGGGTCATTATCCTGGCTAGTGGCAGAAATACATGCTTTATAGCTTGTTCAAAGGGTTTGCCATTGACACTGCTTAAGATACAAACACAGCTGTGATGGATCAAAACCAACTCCCACATCATCTCAATCACTGCATCCCTCTCCACCCCCACCACCAACTCCCCATTACCCCACCAGTGCCAGAGTTTACCATCTCCTTACATCACATGCCTTAAACTGAGCCCAGTAAAGATGAGAGGTGACACACTAGAAGCTGCAAAATCAATGAATTTTCAGCACATTCAACAACGTCAAGGGCAATGCAACATATAATTAACAGTCTGATAAGCACAGAATCATATTGTATTTATATCTACATCTCGGAAGCAATTATTTAAAAAAAACCTTTCCAATCTGCCAATGTTTGCTAAGTTGCAAAATCTAAAATCGTGTGGCTGGATGCAGAGTATTTTCAAATGATGTCCTTTTATCCTACGAAGCTCTAAGTTGACTTCACCCCAGTCAAAGAATCAAATTTTATTTTCAAGATCCCAGAAAGTGCAGTGATTTTTGTTTTGTCTCAGTTCAGTTCCAGGTGGACAGACAGAAACCTGCAGCATAAAATCTCGAGATAAGCATAATGGGATAAGCGTTTTTTTCTTATTACACTCTCTTTCAGATAAACTCGCTTTCCCTATTGAAAGACTTGTCCTTCCAACAATCTGTTTGATGATATTTTGCCTAGCTGGGGACAATGAGAGGGAGTGAAGTGTTTCTGTAGCAAATATCAGTAACAGGAATACTGAGTGAGGCAGAAGAGATTCCTAAGGAAGTCACATCTCTTCAGGTCTAATTCAGGCTTTTTAATATTTTGATGCTTTTGTGATTAGCAAACTTGTTGATGTCTTAATAGTGCTTATCTTAATCCCTCCTCTTCAATTAAACATCTGAAATATTTTGTCTGTAATTTACCCATTAGCAAGACCCACTGAGAAATTCTTCACCCCTCAATAAAAGATAAAAGGTACAATATGGAAAATCATCCAAAAGGATCAGCATTAGACAGATTATAGTTTTTCAGATTATAGAATCCTTACAGTGTGAAAGCAGGCCATTCAACCCAATAAGTCCATGCCAGCTCCCTGAAGATCATCCCAGCCAGTCCCAGCTTCATCCCCATTTCCCATGGCTAATCCACCTAACCTGTGCATCTTTGGACTGAGGGAGGAAACCGGAGCACCCAGAAGAAACCCACGCAGACATGGGGAGAATGTGCAAACTCCACACAGACAGTCACCCAAGAGTGGAAAGAAACCTGGCTCCCTGGCACTATAAGGCAGCAGTGCTAACCACTGAGCTACCAATTAGTTCAAGCATTTGACATATTATTAACCTTTTATGCTTTGACATCCAGTGACCTATGTCACTCAGTCCACAGGAGTCATTAATATATTTGAAACAGGAATGCTATAAGTTCACAGAAAGTTACAGTAAAGAAAGTGGCCATTCGGCCCACTGTGTCTGTGCTGTATTATCCAGTTGAACCCCACATTCCAGCTAAAATCAAAACACTGCAGAAGCTGGGAAGTTGAAATTAAAAACAGAAAATGTTGGACAAACACTTAAGAAGCATCACTGGACTCAAAATGTTAACTCTGTTCTCCCCCCACAGAAACTGCCAGACTGAGTTTCGGAATCATTCTCTTTTTTTTCCCACATTTCAGCCATAGGTCTGTAGCCCTGTAGATTACAGCAGTCCAAGTAAATCTCCCAGTGCTTTTTAGATATAATGATGCCTTCTGCCACTACCACCCTTTCGGGCCACTATCTCCAATCTTCTTTGGACTCCTGTCTATTCCTACTCTTTATGTAGAAGTGCCTAACTAATAGTGCTCCCTAGTTTGTTCATAACATCAAGAGGATCCCAACCAAAGAGCCCTCTATTCATTTTAGAGCATATTTTGACAATGACCTGCTTGTGCTGAAATATTCCTGCACTCCAGAGATTTGAGACTTAACCTTTGCATGAAATCAGTCGAGAATGAAGTAAACTCTCCACACAGTATAACCCCTACGGTGGTAATATCATTAATGAACTCAAAACGGTGGCCATTCCAATAACAGAGGGACAATATTAATGATTAGCGATGCACACTACTCAGAAAATGGCATTCCGTGACCAGGTGATGACTCTGAATGTCAAAATAGCCCTCACAAATACAAGCCACAAGATGCATCAGCTCACCATGCAATTTTAATTTTATTTATTCACAGAACATGGGCATTCATGGCTAGCTCAGCATTTATTGACCATCCTTAATTTCCCAGAGGGCAGTTAAGAGTCAACCACATTTCTGTGGGTCTGGAGTCACGTAGGGAAAACCATAGAAGGCTGAGAGTTTTTCTCTGAAGGGTAATAGTGAACAGTTGGGTTTTCCCTCTGACAATTGACAATGCTATCATGGTTATCAGAAGACTCATAATTCCAGGTGATTTTTTTTTTGCCATGATGGGATTCGAACCCAGATTCTCAAATCAGTACCTGGGTCTCTGGATTAATAATTCAACAACAATTCAACCAGGTCATCACCTCTTCCTCTCTGTGATCACATTCATGGGTAGTGATGTCAGCGCAAACACATGCATGTCCTGGGATGGCCAACAGTTGCACCCTCTCTGGCCACAGCCTGCCCCTCTGCAGCCACCAATGGCCTCTCTTCAGCACCCGCTCACAACCCATCATAGGGGTGGTGGGGAAGGAGATACCAGAACAGGAGGCCATACCCGGGGGACTAGATCTAATGCTCTGCCTGTCCCCCATCCGTCTCTGATCTCCATCACTCACTCCCAATGCAGGACTGGATTGATTCTGATCCTAAATTCCATTGGTCACATTATTCATACTTTCAGAAGCACCATCTCTTACTGTTGCTTAGTCAGGTTGGGTGGTGACAGAGCCTACTCACATTCTGCACCACCTAGAGGTTCTCTGTGTGCAAGACATTGTTTGTGATATGAGAACCCTTCAACCTCCCAGATAACATGATGTCGTTTGGCACAAAATGGGATTTGTAGATACAGCATAAGTACAGAGGAAAATGAAAATATGGTCCAGAAAGCTGTCATGGAGATATCTATGTTAAAGTGATTATCTACTCTAGTCTTATTGGCAGTCTTTTGGTCCTTTATGAATGCTGGGTTCTGCAGCTGGGTATGATCTGGAGCATGTGTTTGCAAAGACATTTTACTTTGCAACCATTCTGTTGCTCATTTGCAATTCATGTAGAGTGAACATGCTTGGGGGTCCAATGCCAGGTAAAGGCAATTAACACCATGCCACTGATCCTTGCAATTTGAACACTGGCATCTCTAGGATGGAGAAGTTGACAGCAATGACTTAAATAGAAGTGGGATTGCTGGCCAGAAATTATCCATCTTTCATGCAATTTGTGCACAATCAATGCCACACTGCACCTTGGGAACCCAGCTATGTTTTCAAATCCTACTGCCTGAGCTGCAACACTGACCTTATCGGGGGGATTATAATGACCAGTGTGATCTTATATATGTGGCGCCAATCGCTGCCCTGGTGCACTGTGGGTGGATGACTGACAGATCCGGGACAGGTCATCCATTGGCCCCGGGGAGGAATCAGACTCCCACTCCTCCAGTCTCCAGCATCCATCACAGTTCTGGCACAGTGTTCCAGGGCTGACATAAAGAAGCATGCTGCACTGCAATGGCAAGGATCATCTCTCCATCATTCATTCAGTTTCTGCTTCAGCATGTGCACCAACATGGCGAGGGTGCTGCATTGGCTTAGGACCACATTAAAAGGGGAGGGTCTGGTTCCTTCCACCCACCTTCTTATCACAGGCCCACATCAATCTCGACATCCCATTCCACTTGCAAGTGTCATGAAAGATGGATCATATCCGGCCAGCATTTTCACCTCTTTTTAAGTCATTGCTGTCAACTTCTCCATCCTCGAGATGCCAGTGTTTAAATTGCAGGGATATGGAGCACAGATACAATGCTGCCCATGTTTTGAACAGGGGCATGCTGGTACATGGGGCAATACAAGAGCTCATGAACACAAACCAGAGAGTCTGCGAAACACAGCAAGTGTGGCAGCACCTGTTGAGGGTGTGGCACAGTGGCTTGCCCTACTGCCTCACAGCACCAGGGACCCAGGTTCAATTCCTGCCTCGGGCGACGGTCTGTGTGGAGTTTGCACATTCTCCCCGTATCTGCGTGGGTTTCCTCTGCGTGCTCCAGTTTCCTCCGACAATCTAAAGATGTGCAGGTCAAGTGAATTGGCCATGCTAAATTGCCCATAGTGTTAGGTGCATTAGTCAGGGGTAAATATTGGGTAGGGAATAGGGTCTGGGTGGTTTACTCTTCAGAGGGTTGGTGTGGACTTGTTGGGCTGAAGGTCTGTTTCCATACTGTAGGTAATCTAAATCTAATAGTCAGTGCTGGCGAGGGTCACTGGACTTGAAATGTTAATTCTGTTTTGATTCTACAGATGTTACCAGGTCTGCTTAATTTCTCCAGCAATTTCAGTTCTTGCTTAGATTTCCAGCATCTGCAGTTCTTTGTGTTTCGAACCTGATTGACACCAGGTTATAGTAAATTAAAGCTGGGTGCAGCAGGCCAGCATGGATTGCAAAATAGTCATGGTCATTTAGTTTCTATTGTGGAGGGTGAATTGCAACTTCTATTTGTTTTGCTTCTGTCCACTTCTCATGGCTGTGAATCATAGAATTCTTACACAATGGAAGCAGACTATTTGGCCCATCAAGTCCACCCTGACCCTCCAAAGACCATTCCGCCCAATCACTGTAACCATGCATTTCCTATGGCTAATCCATTTACATCACAACCTGCACATTTTTGGACTATGGGAGGAAACCACAGCACTTGGAGGAAACCCAGGCAGACACAGGGAGGACGTGCAAACTCCACACAGACTGTCACCCGAGACTGGAATCGAACCCAAGTCTCTGGTGCTGTGAGGCAGGTGTGCTAACCACTGAGGCGTCATGCCCACCCAAACAGTTTGAAACAAAACAGATTAACTGAGACACAAATAAAATAAGTATGTTCAGATTGCCATTAAAGAAACATGGCTGCAGGATATTCTGAAAATTGAAGGAAAAGCATATTTAGAAAATTCTCCGATTACATGTCTCTGTGAATAGGAAGCGAGGGAAAGATGGAGGACTGACTCTGTGATTTAATGATCCTTTTTGCACAAAAGTGATGACCAAAATTCAAGAAACAAGGTGTGGTTGAGTAAGATGAAAAATTATAAAGTTAAGAAGTCACTATGGGAGTAAAGTAACCACAGGGTAGGGCAGAGCATAGGTAAGAACTTGTCAGAAAGGCACAGCAATAATCAGAGGAAATCTTCTGCAGGAAGACTAAAAACTTCAAATCTGTAGGGATAGATTAGATGAGAAGTTCACAGAATGTTTTTGGGATTTTTTTTTAACAACAGTACGTGCTGCAATAAACTAGAGCACAGGCTCGGCTAGATTTGGTGATGTGCAATGAGATAAGATTGATTACTGATTTTCTGGTGAAGTTGCAGCTTTTGAGGAAATGGGGTAGGGAGGGTGGTGAGGTAGGCCCTGGTGTGCAGTTTAAGATGATAATTCCACAATGGAGATAGCCCAGGTCAGCGTCTTTCTCCATGGATGCTTCCCACTGTGACCTCCAGCATTTATTGTTTTTAGCACTGATTCCAGCATCTGCCGTAATTTGTTCCTACAGGATTACAGGATGTGGGCTTGTTACTTGGACCTGATTTTGCACTGGTAACAATTGCCAGATAATGACTGAGAGTAGGAATACCAAAACCAAATACTAACAATCGTTTTTAAAGACCTCCAGAGATGTCCATCTCTGCAAAAACTTGAGCCAATGTTTTAGATCAATGACCCAACATCAGAGCTGACATGCTGAATATTTTCCAGCATTTTATGTCTTTGTGTTGAATTTCTAGCCTCAACTGTGTTGGGGCCTGGGGTCTGAACATGCAATCTTCTGACTCAGAATGTAACCTTTGACTGAAGCTGATTCTTTGCAATTCAGGTTGGCTGGTTAGCCAACTGTTACCGTTCCCTTTAGCTACTCTCGCAGGAGATCTGCTGCCATGATGAAATGCTAATGAGTCTTGCATTATCCTCTTACATCCACTGTAGCTCATCAGCAGCCGCTCAGTGACAAACTCCCGGACTGACCCATCTGTCAACCTTCCTCCATGGGAGAGATTGCTATAGTTTTTCAGTTCCCATCATTCAGATTAAATTGAACAAGATGAAGTGAGGGACAGCTCTTGTTGGCCATTTTGTATCGCAAAAGGAAAACACAATACAACCGGCAAATGACACTCATTGGTCTAACCCATCTCATGAACTTGAAAATGACGGATCAGTACCATTTCAATGTTCATTCCCATGAATCTCTTTTATTTTACCCATTTTTCTCTCACTAGGTTTCCAGTCATTACATTCTTGAAATACAATGATTGAAATTTTGCTTTGAAATAAGGCATAAAAGACCCATGTCTCTTCTAAACTTTCAGGGAAATAGAGTGTGATTGTTGGCAACATGAATAGATTAGAGCTTGGTCCATTATGTACCATTTCCGTCTCCTGCTGTAACAAAGTATGGTTTGAAAATAAATATATTAACGTCCACATAAAAGTTGCAGGCAGGAACATTGTAGAGACATCTTAATCGTTCATGCTAGAATATCACTAGCAGTAATCTCATGCTGTAATTCTTGTAATCGCAAGCTTTGTACGATAATAACATTCTGTGGGATTAGTGATTCCTGCAAAATTGCAAACCTCTTAAGCGCCTGACATCTTGACTTCCAGTTTGATTCCTGGATACCTTGTCATGCAGATAACAGGCTTCACGACTTGCAGAATCCTGATGTGTGTTCATGTACTCAAACTCAGGATCACAGAGTGAGCAATCTCATCATGTTCTGTGTCACAATTGCAGAAGATCAGCTAAAACCTCAGTTTAAAACTCTTTGCCGCTTTAATGATAATCTGATTGTCAAACTGTTTGACTATAGATGGACCAAGCTAAAACAATTCCACAAAGGCTGGTATCAAGTCACCCGTTATTTATATGTGCAAAGTCCTTGAGCCTGAATCAACTTCCTCAAAGCCAGCTTTCAGAGTAAACAGAATCTCTGACACTCTTGTTTATATCTGTCAGCCAGGGCTCCCTGATTGTCCCCAAATAATAGCCCCAATCAAGGAACTCATAATCTATGTCACATGGCTGACCTTATTACAAACATTACATCCCTCCCCCCTGAGTCTGAGGATGTAAACCAGTCCTTTTTCTTGTACGTCCTCGTGAGACATTTTAGCACTGGGCTAGATTCCTCCAAATCTGCTTTGGATATGGGCAGCATATAATGCACAGCAACTTGCCTCTTACACCTGGAGCTTCTCGGAAGAAATTCATTCCCTCCTTTGGGCGGCAAAGGAGTTAAGGTGGCAAATTCCATTAGGTCCATCTCAGATTCTAAGGTATCTTCAATGTTTGACAGAGAGGGTTCCCATGGGTTCCGCCAGCCTTTCTGAATGTTCCAAGGAGACAGACACTTCTTGCTCCTGCCTTGTGTGCAAATTTGCAGCTTTCATATGGTCCATGTACTTGTTCAGGACTGTCACACCTATCCAAAGTTTATATGTCACTGGACCTGACCTTATGTCAACCATGCCCCTTATTCAAGAGGGGCCTTTCCTGTGGTTTCTACACTAAGCTTCGCCCTCTGATGTAAACTGTTTCCCTTGCTTAGTGAAGTCTTGTGTCCAGCATAAGCTTTCCTGACACCATTTCATCCTCACCCACAGGTCATGGAAGATCAGATTTAACCTGGTGTGGAGTCTTCTCCCCATTAGCAACTCTGCTGGAGCTATCCCTGTAGTTGCATGAGGGATAGTCCTATAATCTAAAAGGAACCAGGGCAGTTTGGTATCTATTGAAACTGTAGACTGTTATTTTAAGCCTGACTTCAAAGTTTGGACTGCTCTTTCTGCCAGACCATTGGATCATGGATGGTAAAGAGCTGTCCTTATATGAAAACTGCGATTCAACTTGAGGAAATATTCAATATCCCTGCTGTTAAACGATGGCCCAAGGTCTGTGACCAACACTTCCGGCAGTCCATGTATTGCAAATGATGTGTGTAGCTTTTTTCTTGTCGTCCCCATGTTTGATGAATGAACTCTATGCACGTCCAACCACTTAGAGTGGGTGTCCAAAATGACTAAGAACATTGAGCTTATGAAAGGATCTGCACAGGCAATGTGTACAGGGTTTACCTGGCCATTCTTATGATTCTGGGGCAAATGCTGGTGGTAACTTTCATCCTTGTTGACACTCTTGATACTGCCCAACCAACGCAGCTATGTCTGCATACAAACCTGGTCACCAGGCTTAACTTTGGAAACCACCGAATGACCCTGGTGTCAAGCCAATATCTGGCAGCGACCTTTGCTCAGGACAATCACCCTTGCTCCCCATAATAATATGCCATCCCCTACCATCATCTGGTCGCTTTGGGCCCAAAAAGGGTTCAGTTCTGGTTGTGACAGCTCTTTGGTTTCCCCCATCATCACCAGCTGTTTCAGCTTTGCCATGACCAGGTCTTTCTGCATCCAAAGTCTGATATTGTCAGCTGTGACTGGAAGTGTGTCCAGAAAATTTACAACCATTACCAACTCTTCCAGTGGCAGCACCACTTCGGGTGTATCTGCCAGCGGGAAATGGCTCAATGCATCCGCATTCGTTACTTGGCCTCCCGCACGGTGTTCCAACTTGTAATTGTACACACTTAGTATTACAGCCCACTGCTGAATTTGACCTGAAGCAATGGGCAGCATTGCCTTGTCCTCTTTAAGTAGATCCAGCAGGGGTTTGTGGTCCATTATCATCACAAATTTACTTCCGTTCAGATATGGTGAACTTTCCAGGGTGTGCACTCTCCTGGATACTGGCCTATGAGTTCTCTTACTCAGTTTCGGTCCAGTGGAACTCTTTCACTGTCTCTGTTTTGCAGACTGTTTTGTTTTTACTGAAAGCAACAACAGGCCTGGATCCTGAAGAAAATTTTAACTGTTTGGCAGAGGTTTGGGTTTGTTTTGGGGTTTTGCTGTGGGCTGACATAGAGTCCCTCTGTCCAGGATATGTCCTGAGTGAGGCTATGCAATTACCTTCACTCAAGTGGTGTTCCCCAAACTCAATCAAATTGGTGAGGGTGTCCACTTCCATTGACAAACCCTGCAGTTCACATACACCACTTGCCACATTTTCCAATAATAAAGCCAGTTGTAGTGCCATTTAAAGGCCAGTTGGGTTTCAGCTACTGGATGCTTTAGCATGGTTCATCACTAATCCAACATATCAAACAGTCTTTCAGCATGTCATTAAGGGTTAAACCAAAGTCACGTGCCTCCACCAGTCATCTTAACTTCGTCAAAGATCTCAATACGGATTCCCCTGGTTCTCGAGTTGCTGAGTAAAATTGGTCACAACTCAGAATTAGAGGATGCTTGAGGATCTAATATTCCTTAACTAAATCCATCAACTCTTGAAAGGTTTTGGTAACTGGTGGCTCAGGGAAAGTTAGGCTCCTAATAACCAAAAAAGCTACAGGTCCACAAGCTGTCAGGTGAATTACTTGTTGCTTTTCATCGGCCTCAATGTCATTTGTCCAGAAAAAAATAACATATTCTTTCCACATACTGGGCCCAGTTTTTAATGGCAACATTGAATGAGTCAAGCTTCTTTAATGATGGCATGATGTCAGAAATGCTTTCCCCAAATGAAAGATGACTTCTGTGTGCGAATTTCTTCAGGAGCAAGCTTTGCTCTCATCGCCACTGACATATCCCACTATAAAGTCACCCTTTATTTACATGCAGAATGTCCTTGAAACTATTCCAGCTTTCTCAGTGTCAGGATATCTGACACTCCTGTTTGTATCTGTCAGCCAGGGCTCCCTGATTGAACCAGATTAACACACCCAATCAGGGAACTCACATTCTATGACGTCGACCTGGCTGACCTTGTTACTGTTACTGCACAGACCACAAGCTTTGAAGAGAAGGCAAGAACTCAGTGTTATACAAAATGACAATGTTTTAATTTTAAAACAGGTCTCTGTCATCTTCCACCATATCTTTCAGCCCTCTGTTCTACCATTGTCTCTGTCCTAAGGATGTCACCTTCTCTAGTATCTCTGCTCTTCTATCCAAATATATTTAGCTTTTAAAATATTTTTAATTGATCATTTTCTCCAATTGTGCCAAATATTTAGTTTCAGGGTATATTTGCAGGTTAAAATTTCATTTATAATGTACAAGTTAGCAAAGAGTTGTTTAAAAACATAATTATTACACCTTGCTGCTTCTCATATATATATGCCTTCACCTTATCTCTATACAAGGGTCAGCTGTATGTTCATTCACTTGCACCTTTGATCTGAGTGTGATCCCAGGGTGAAACCAACATAAGTGACCAGCTGCAGTTGAATCAGTCTGGACATAGCAATGGGAACCTGAATGGGTACTGGTTGAAAGTAGGAGTTAGTAAAGGCTGGGGCTACTAGTTAGATAAAGGTTGAGGTACAGATTGCTAGTCCTGGCTGCCATTGGTTTCAAGTGAGTGTCAGGTCTGGGTTACCCCAGGAGGTGCAAGCTCATATCTGGGATATCTGGGCATAGCGGGTAGGGAAAGTGGATGTTTGAGGGCAATTGTTGGATCAAGCCTACTTGAAGTAGTGGAGACAAGTGTGGGTTACCTGTGTGATGGGGGGAGTCAGGTCCGGCTTATATCTGCATGTGTGGATGGGGTTGTTAGGTCAGGAGATTCTGTGTTTGCAGAAAAGACACCAGGATGCTGGGTTGCCGCCTGGTTTCCAGGGTCAAAGATGTCTATGAGCGATTGCAGAACATTTTGAAGGGGGTGAGTGAACAGCCAGTGATCATTGTGCACATCCGTACCAATGACATAGGTAGACAGAGGCATGGGTCCTGCAAAATGAGTATAGGGAGTTAGGTAAGAAGTTAAAAAGCAAGACTTCTGGATTACTCCCAGTGCCATGTGCCAGTGAGGATCGAATCAGAAAGATAGGTGAGATGAATGTGTGGCTGAGGTGCTGGTGTAGGGGGCATGGTTTTCAGGGTTTTCAGTTTTTCGATCATTGGGATCTCCTCTGGGATAGAGATGATCTGTACAAGAGGGATGGGTAGCACTTGAACCAGAGGGGGACCATTCTCCTTGCCGGGAGATTTGCTAGTGGTACCTGGGAGAGTTTAACTAGTTTAGCAAGAGGGATGGGACTCTGAATAAGAGAGGGGCCATCGACCAGTCAGGGGAAAATGCATTAGCCATCGAGAGCAAGTTTACTATTCAGTATAGATAGAGGCAGGGATGGAAAAGACTTCCAGTTTAAAGTGCATTTATTTCAACACATGAGGCTTGACTGGTAAGGCAGATGAACTCAGAGTGTGGATTGGCTGTGGGGACTGAGATACTATAGCCATAACAGAAACATATTTGTGAGAAGGGCAGATCTGGTAGCTCAATGTTCTAGGACACAGAAGCTACAGGCATGACAGAAGTACAAGTAAGTGAGGAGGGGGAGTTTTTTGATAAGGGAGGACATAACAACAGTGCTTAGAGAGGATATTCTTAAGGGGCCATCAAATGAGGCCAAATAGTTAGAAACAAGAAGGGAATGGTCACTTTGTTGGGACTATATTATAGCAGATGTGTAGAGAGATTGCAGATACCTGTAGGAACAATAGAGCACTATTGATTGGAAATTTTAATTTCTCCTGTATTGACTGGGCCACCCCAGAGTTTAAAAACCCGGACTAGGTGGAATTTGTCAAGTATGTTGAAGTTAGTTTCCTAGATCAATATATAGAGGGCCCTTCTCAGGAAGTTGCAACACTGGACCTCCTCTTAGGAAACAAGGTTGTGCAAGTGACTGAAGTGTCATTCAGAGAACACTGGGTCCAGTGACCATAGCTCTCTTAGTTTTAACATAGTTATGAATGAAGATAAGACAGTATGTCCCTGTTAGGGTGAAGGGAAAAGCTGACAAGTTTAGGGACCCCTGGCTGATGAGGGATTTTGAGGCTCTGGTCAGAAAAAAAGAAGGCAGCATACATTGGGTTTAAGCTATCGGGCTCAAGTGAATCCCCAGATGATGATAAAAAGTGTAGGAACATACTTAGGAGGGAAACCAGAAGAGTAAAAAGAGGGTATGATTCCTGAAGAAGGGCCTGTGCCCGAAACGTCGAATCTCCTGTTCCCTGGATGCTGCCTGACCTGCTGTGCTGTTCCAGCAATAAAGTTTCAACTTTGATCTCCAGCATCTGCAGACCTCACTTTCTCCTATGAGATGGATCTGACAAATAAGGTTAAAGATAATCTCAAGAGGTTCAATAGCATTATTAAGAGTAAAAGGGTAGTTAGGGAGAGAATAGGTCCCCTTAAAGATCAACATGGCCATTTATGTGAGGATCCACAGGAGAAGTGGAAGATTTTTAACAAATATTTCTCCTCAGTGTTTACTGAGGAGAGAATCATGAATATTAAGTAAATAGGAGAAACAAGTGGGGATGTTTTAGACTGCATACATATTACCAGAAAGGAGGTGTTTGCAATCTTAAAGCGCATTAAGGTGGATAAATTCCCCGGGCCTGATCAAGTCCAACCTCGGACATTGTGGGAGGCTCAGGGAAAAATTGCAGAGGCCCTTGTAGAAATGTTCCTTCATCTTTAGCCACTGGTGAAATTCCAGAAGACTGGAGGGTGGCTAATGTTCCATTGTTTAAAAAAGGTAGCAAAGATAAGCCAGGGAACTACAGGCCAGTCAGCCTGACATCAGTGGTAGGAAAGTTTTTGAAGAGGATACTGAGACAATATCAACCAACAGTTAGATAGTCAAGGTCTGATTAGGGATACGCAGCATGGACCTGAACACGGGAAGTCATGTCTGACAAAACTTTTAGCATTTTTTAAAGAGGCAAACAAGAAGATAGATAAGGGTAGGGCAATGGATGTTGTCTATATGGACTTTAGTGTAAGGCCTTTGACAAGGTCTCACACGGCAGGCTAGTCATGAAGGTTAGGTTGCATGGGATCCAGGGAAAGCTAGTTAACTGGATTCAAAATTGGCTCAATGGTAGGAAGCAGAGGGTGATGGGTGAAGGTTGTTTCTCGGACTGGAGGCCTGTGACTAGTGGTGTGCCACGGGTGTCAGTGCTGGGACCTATGTTATTCATTATTTACATAAATGATCTGATGTGCAAGGCATGATTAGCAAGTTTGCTAATGTTACAAAATTAGGAGGTGTCATTGATCACGAGGAAGCTTATCAAAAATTACAGTGGGATCTTGATCAGGAGGGGAAGTGGGCAGAGGATTGGCAAATGCAATTCAATACAGATAAGTGTGAGGTACTGCACTTTGGAAAGTCAAACCAACATTGGACTTATACAGTAAATGGTAAGGTCCTGTGGAGCGCTGTGGAAGAGAGGGACCTAGGAATACAAGTACATAGTTCTTTGAAAACTGTGTCACATGTAGACAGGTTGATGAAGAAGGCATTTAGTGTGCTGGCCTTCATCAGTCAAAGGAGTCATGAGTATAGGAGTTGGGACATTATGTTACAACTATACCAGTCGTTGGTGAGACCACACTTGGAGTATTGTGTAGTTTTGGTCGCCCTGTTATATGAAAGACATTGTTAATATGAAAAGAGTGCAAAGAGGATTTACAAGGATGTGGCCAGGACTAGCAGGTATGAGTTATAACCGGGTAGAGGTTGGTCAGGATAGGACCTTATTCCTTGGAACATAGGAGAATGAGGGGTGACCTTATTGAGGTGTATAAGATCATGAGGGGCATAGATAGGATGAATGCATGTAGTCTTTTTGCCAGGGATAGGGAATTGAAAACTTGAGGGCAGAGGTTTAAGGTGAGAAGGGAAGATTTAAGAAGGACTTGACGGCCGACTTCTTCATGCAGAGAGTAATGTATATATGGAATGAGCTGCCAGAGAAAGTGGGTAAAAACAATGACTGCAGATGCTGGAAACCAGATTCTGGATTAGAGTGGTGCTGGAAAAGCACAGCAGTTCAGACAGCATCCAAGGAGCAGGAAAATCGACGTTTCGGGCAAATGCCCTTCATCGGTATTCCTGATGATTTTCCTGCTCCTTGGATGCTGTCTGAACTGCTGTGCCAGAGAAAGTGGTTGAGGCAGGTACAAAAGCAACATTTAAAAAAACATTTGGATGGGTACATGGATGGTATATGGACCAAAGGGGGGCAGTTGGTACTAGCTGAGTGGGTGCTATGTTCAGCATGGACCAGTTTGGGCCAAAGGGCCTGTTACCATGCTGTATTACTCTATGACTCTAGGTTTGGAATACCTCTGAGGGAGAGGAGGTTAATGTCCCTATTACCTGGGGGCGGGATTATGTCCGTGATACTTGTGGAAGGGGGAGTTTCGGGTCTCTGTGACTTGGCAGTGAGGTAAAGTCACTTCTGTGTTGCCTGTGAGAGCCAAGTCTAATCTGGACTCACTAGGAGTGAGGCTATTTCTTTGTTTCTCGAAATGTTGGAGACAGGTATTGGGTAAAAGTACATGGGGTCAGTCCTGTGCTGCCTATAGGAGTGGAGTCTGAAATTAAGTCTGTTTGTTTTGCCCACAGGAGTCAAGCAGCAACTATTCTTTCTATATCCACAGGATCCTTAAAGGCTGCTTGGAAATTCGCAAAGACAACATATTTTAAAATTCAGAACCATGGAGCAGAAAATGGGTAGAGTAAAATTCAAAGAAGGGGCAAACCCCCCAAAGAGTCAGGGAGAAATAGAGGATCAAATATTTCAGAGAAGTGTATGGTAGTAACAGTAGGGGAATTTTAACTGCCCAAAAATTAACTGGGATAGTTTTACATGCAAAGTAGAGAGGGAACACAATTCTTTAAATTACTTCCAGGAGAATATTTTAAGGAAGTACATAGAAAGCCTAATAAAAGATGAGATTGTTCTGGACCCAATATTTAGAAATGAGACTGAGCAGGTGGAAGGCATCTCAGTAAGAAACATTTTGGCGATAGGGTTCAATAACTTAGATTTAGGATAGTTATAGAAAAGGATAAGGATAGGCCAGATATAAAAGTTCAAAACTAGTGAAAGACTAA
Source organism: Chiloscyllium plagiosum (assembly GCF_004010195.1). Taxonomy (NCBI): domain Eukaryota; kingdom Metazoa; phylum Chordata; class Chondrichthyes; order Orectolobiformes; family Hemiscylliidae; genus Chiloscyllium; species Chiloscyllium plagiosum. The sequence continues at coordinate 35,429,525 of NC_057742.1, read as the reverse complement.
TTTTACAAAGATAAATTTGGCCCAAGTGAACTGGGACCAGCTACTTGCAAGTAAACTGTGTCAGAGCACTGGAAGGCATTCAAGGAGAAAAATACCAAGCATATAGGGCAAATTTGTCCCCATACATTCAAAGGGTGGAACCAATACCAGAGAACCATCCATGTCAAGGGGCATCAAGATTAAGATTAAGAAATAACGTGAAATTCATGGCAAATACCAAGGGATCAATAAAGCAGAGTCCCCCGAAGATATAAAAAATGCAAAGTGGGGAACTTAAAAAGACATTAGGAAAGCTAAGAAAGTGCATGAGAAAGCACTGGACATTAAAATAAAGGAGATCCGAAAGGGTTTCTTCAAACACATAAAGAGCAAGAGGATAACTAATGAAAGAATAAGGCCCATTAAGGGCAATAAAGGTCATCTGCATGTGGACTCAGAAGATGTAAAACGGTAAATCATAGGATTGGAAGTAAGGCCATTCTGCCCATTGAGTCCACTCCGCCATTTAACCATGGCTGATGGGCATTTCAACGCCACTCACCCGCACTCTCCCCGAAGTCCTTAATTCTTTGTGAGATCAAGAATTTGTCAATTTGTCAATTTGAAGACATTTAACATCCCGGCCTCCACTGCACTCTGTGGCAATGAATTCCACAGGCCTACCATTCTCTGGCTGAAGAAATGTCTCCTCATTTCCATTCTAAATTAACCTCCTCTAAGTCTAAGGCTGTACCCACAGGTCCTAGTCTCCCCACCTAACGGAAACAACTTCCCAGCGTCCACCCTTTCTAAGCCATGCATTATCTTGTAAGTTTCTATTCGATCTCCCCACAACCTCCTAAACTCTAATGAATACAATCCCAGGATCCTGAGCCATTCATCGTATGTAGGAGTGAAAGGAACAGGGTGATCATTATGGGGGAGTTTAACTTCCCCAACATTGACTGTAAATGTTATAGCTCTAGTACGTCAAATGGATCAGTTTTTGTCCAATGTGTACAGGAGGGTTTCCTGACACAGTATGTCGAGGGGCCGACAAGAGGGGAGGCCACACTGGATCTGTGCTTGATAATGAATCAGGCCAAGTGTTTGATTTAGTTGTAGGTGAGCACTTTGGAGAGAGTGACCATAATTCAGTTACATTTAGTTTAGCGATGGAAAGGGATAGGTACATGCCACAGGTCAAGAGTTATCGATGGGGCAAGGGCAATTATAATGCTATTAGACAAGAATTAGAATACATAGAATGGGGTAGCAAAATGCAGGGGATGCAGACAATGGAAATGTGGAGCTGGTTTAAGGAAGAGATATTGCGTGTCCTTGATAGGTATGTCCCTATCAGGCAGGGAGGAAGTGATAAGGTAAGGGAACCGTGGTTTAAAACAGAAATTGCATCTCTTGTTAAGCAGAAGAAGGAGGCTTATAGGTTGATGAGACAAGATGGTTCAGATGAGGCGATGGAGAGTTACAGATCAGCTCGGAAGGATTTAAAGAGAGAGTTAAGAAGAATAAAAAGAGGACACGAGCAGCCTTTAGCAAATAGAATAAAGGAGAACCCTAAAGCTTTCTATAGGTATGTGAGGAATGAAAGGATGATTAAGGTAGGAATAGGGTCAGTAAAAGACAGAAGTGGGAAGTAGAGTGTGGACCCTGTGGAGATCGGAGAGGTGCTAAACAAATATTTCTCATCGGTTTTCATTCAGGAAAAGGAGAATATTGTAGAGGAGAAGAATGAGATACGAGTAATTAGACTAGAAAGGATCAAGTTTAGTTACGAAGAGGTGTTATCAATTCTAGGAGTGAAAGTAGACAAGTCCCCTGGGCTGGATACGATTTATCTGAGGATTCTCTGGGAATCAAGGCAGAAGATAGCAGAGCCTTTGGCTTTGATATTTGAGTCATCGTTGTCTACATATTTAGCACTAGAGGACTGGAGGATTGCAAATGTTGTGCCCTTGTTCAAGAAGGGCAGTAGAGATGACCCAGGTAATTATAGAACTTTGAACCTTACTTCTGTTATAGGAAAGGTTTTGGAAAGGATTATAAGAGATAAGATTTATAATCATCTAGCAAGCAACAATTTGATTTCAGATAGTCAACATGATTTCGTCAAGGGCAGGTCGTGTCTCACAAACCTCATTGGGTGTTTTGAGAAGGTGACCAAGCATGTAGATGAGGGTAGTGCAGTTGACGTGGTATACGTGGACTTCAGTAAAGCCTTTGATAAGGTTCCACATGGTAGACTGTTGGAGAAAATGCAGAGGCATGGGATTGAGGGTGATTTGGAATTTGGATTAGAAACTGGCTTTCTGAAAGAAGGCAGCGAGTGGTGCTTGATGGAAAATATTCAACCTGGAGTCCGGTTACTAGTGGTGTGCCACAAGGATCTGTTTTGGGACCACTGCTGTTTGTCATTTTTATAAATGACTTAGACACAGGCATAGGTGGATGGATTAGTAAATTTGCAGATGACACTAAAGTCAATGGAGTAGTGGACAGTTTGGAAGAATGTTATAGGTTGCAGGGAGGCTTGGATAAACTGCAGAACTCGGCTGAGAGGTGGCAAATGGAGTTCAATGCAGTGCAGCTAAATGTGAGGTGATTCACTTTGGGGAGAATAACAGGAAGGCAGAGTACTGGGTCAATGGGACGATTCTTGGTAGTGTGGCTGTGCAGAGGGATCTTGGAGTCCACGTACATAGATCCCTGAAAGTTGCCACCCAGGTGAATAGTGCTGTTAAGAAGTGGTAAGTGTTAGATTTCATTGGTGGAGGGACTGAGTTCTGGAGCAGGAATATCATGCTGCAACTATACAAAATGCTTGTGCGGCCGTACATGGAATATTTCTGGTTGCTATATTTCGAGAACGATGTGGAAGCATTGGAAAAGGTGCAGAGGAGATTTACCAGGATGTTGCCTGGTCTGGAGGAAAGGTCTTATGAGGAAAGGCTGAGACTAGGGTCTGTTCTCATTGGAAAGAAGAAGGCTAAGAGGGGACTTGATAGAGACATATAAGATGATCAGAGGATTAGATAGTATAGACAGTGAAAGTCTTTTTCCTAGGATGATGCCGTCAGCTTGTACGAGGGGGCATAACTACAAATTGAGGGGTGATAGATTTAAGACAGATGTCAGAGGCAGGTTCTTTACTCAGAGAGTGGTAAGAGTGTAGAATGCTTTACCTTCTAATGTAGTTAACTCAGCCACATTAGGGAGATTTAAACAATCCTTAAATAAGCACATGGATGATGATGGGATAGTGTAGGGGAATGAGCTGAGAATACTTCACAGTTCGGCGCAACATTGAGGGCCGAAGGGCCTGTTCTGCGCTGTATTGTTCTATGTTCTATGTTAGGCCTACCATTCCAGAGATCATCTGTGTAAATCTCCGCTGGACATGCTCCAGTGGCAGTATGTCCTTCCTGTGGTGTGGGGCCCAAGATTGGACGCAATATTCTAAATGGGGCATAACTAGAGCTTTAAAAAATCCCAGAAACGCATTGCTGCTTTTATATTCCAATCCTCTTGAGGTAAATGACAACATTACATTCGCTTTCTTAATCATGGGCTCAACATGCAAGTTAACCTTTAGAGAATCCTAGACTAGCTATCCCTGATCCCTTTGTACTTTGGCTTTATGAATTTTCTCACCGGTTAGAAGATAGTCCATGCCTATTTTTTTTCCAAAGTGCAACACCTCGTATTGAATTTCATCAGCCATTTCCTGAACCACTCTCCTAAACTGTCTAAATCTTTCTGCAGCCTCCCCACCTCCTCAGTACTACCTGCCTGTATGCCTAACTTCGTATCATTGGCGAACTTCGCCAGAATGCCCCCAGTCCCCTCATCCAGATCATTGATATATAAAGTGAACAGCTGCAGCCCCAACACTGAACCCTGTGGGACACCACTTATCACTAGCTGCCATTACAAAAAAGAACCTTTTATCCCAACTCTCTGCCTTCTTTCAGACAGTCAATCCACAATCCATGCCAGTAGCTCACCTCGAATACCATGGGCCCTCACCTGACTCAGTCGAACATGTGGGCACAATCTTCAGTGAATATTTTCTGTGTATTCACAATGGTAAAGTACAGTGCAAGTGTGGACATCAGGGTGAAAAACTGTGAAATATGGGAGGAAATTAACAGAGAGAGAGAGAGAGAGAGAGAACTAGTGAGTTTAGCCGCCTTAGAAATGGTAAATCTACAGGCCGGGTTACGATATATCCCAGGATGTAGCGGGAGGAGATATCCGGGGCCCAAGCAGAAATTTTCAAATCCTCTCTGATGACAAGAAGGTTGGAGAATGGCTAGCATTGTCACATAATTGGAAAAACGTGGACATGATGGACGAGGAAATTAGAGGCCAGTTAGCCTAACCTCAGTGGTAGCGAAGTTATTAAAAAGAACACTAAGGGACAGGCCATATTTACACTTAAAGAGACATAGATTAACCAGGGATAAACAACATAGTTTTGTTAAAGCAAGTTGATGTCTAACAAATTTGAGCGAGTTCTTTAGGAGTTAGCCAGGAGTTGATGAAAATAATACATCTGGTGGTGTCTCAGTTGGCTTTAGCAAGGCTTTCGATAAAATGCCTCAGGGCAGACTGGTGAAGAAAGTACAACCCTATGGAATCCAAGACAAAATGGTATATTGGATTCAAAATTCGCCAAGAGGAAGAACACAGAGGACGATGTAGAGGGATGTTTCTGTGACTGGAGATCAGTTTCCGGTGGGGTTCTGCAGAGCATGGTGCTGAGGCCCTTGCTGTTTACAGTGTGCGTTAATAATTTGGATTTAAATCGATGGGGTATGCTCAAGAGGTTCTCAGTTGACACAAGGATTGTCAGGGTGGTAAATAGTGAGAAAGCTAGCTCTAAACCTCAGGAGGCCATCAGTACTCAGTATTGATCATAGGCAGGTCTCGGGGCTCAGTATTCACCATGGGCAGGTCTTGGTACTCGGTATTCACCATGGGCAAGTTTCGGTACTTGGTATTCACCATGGGCAGGTCTTGGTACTTGGTATTCACCATGGGCAGGTCTCAGTACTCGGTATTCACAATGGGCAGGTCTCAATACTCAGTATTCACCATGGGCCTGTCTTGGTACTCGGTATTCACCGTGGACAGGTCTCGGTACTCGGTATGCATCATGGCCAGGTCTCAGTACTTGGTATTCACTGTGGGCAGGTCTCAGTACTCTATATTCACCATGGGCAGGTCTCAGTACTCTATATTCACCATGGGCAGGTCTCGGTACTTGGTATTCACCATGGGCAGGTTTCAGTACTCGGTATTCACCATGGGCAGGTCTCAGGGCTCAGTATTCACCATGGGCAGATCTCAGGACTTATGCAGATTTTCAAGAATATGAAGTTTGAAGTCTCTTTTGTAGACTTCACGTTTGAAGAAAAAAACACTTTCATTCATAGAAAACAACATTGACTACATTGATAATCCTCCAATTACATAATGTCTTATGAAAAGAAACTTTTCAGTCAAGTAGATAATCCTTATAATTCCTCTTTATTAATAATCTTAGATTCCTCAGCCTAAGAATCGTTCCAACGCTGTCTTTAAAAATAATCTATGACCCCCGTTTCCAATGCCATATTGAACAAATAGGGAAATCCCCGGCAATTGCAGACCAGTAAGTCTCAAGTCTGTCATCTGCAAGGTGTTAGAATGGATTCTGAGGGATAGGATTTATGACCATCTGGAAGAGCATGGCTTGATTAAATGCAGTCAATACGGCTTTGTGAGGGGCAGATCATGCCTCACAAAACTTATCGAGTTCTTTGAGGATGTGACTAGAAACGTTGATGAGGGTCAAGCTGTGGATGTGGTGTATATGGATTTCAGCAAGGCATTTGATAAGGTTCCCCATGGTAGGCTCATTCAGAAGGTCAGGAGGAATGGGTTACAGGGGAACTTAACTGTCTGGATACAGAATTGGCTGGCCAACAGAAGACAGCGAGTGGTAGTAGAAGGAAAATATTCTGCCTGGAAGTCTGTGGTGAGTGGTGTTCCACAGGGCTCTGTCCTTGGGCCTCTATTGTTTGTAATTTTTATTAATGACTTGGATGAAGGGATTGAAGGATGGGTCAGCAAGTTTGCAGACAACACGAAGGTTGGAGGTGTCGTTGACCGTATAGAGGGCTGTTGTAGGCTGCAGCGGGACATTGACAGGATGCAGAGATGGGCTGAGAGGTGGCAGATGGAGTCCAACCTGGATAAATGCGAGGTGATGCAGTTTGGAAGGTCGAATTTGAAAGCTGAGTACAGGATTAAGGATAGGATTCTTGATAGTGTGGAGGAACAGAGGGATCTTGGTGTGCAGGTACATAGATCCCTTAAAATGGCCACCCAAGTGGACAAGGTTGTTAAGAAAGCATATGGTGTTTTGGCTTTCATTAACAAGGAGATTGAGTTTAAGAGTCGTGAGATCTTATTGCAG
>NC_057742.1:35337870-35423002 GCF_004010195.1 Chiloscyllium plagiosum | reverse complement strand
GGTCATAGTTTTAAGCTGGTTGGAGGAAAGTATAGAGGGGATGTCAGAGGCTGGTTCTTTACACAGAGTTGTGAGAGCATGGAATGCGTTGCCAGCAGCAGTTGTGGAGGCAGGGTCTTTGGGGACATTTAAGAGACTGCTGGACATGCATATGGTCACAGAAATTTGAGGGTGCATTCATGAGGATCAGTGGTCGGCACAACATCGTGGGCTGAAGGGCCTGTTCTGTGCTGTACTGTTCTATGTTCTATGTTCTATAAATTTCCAAAGTCACACAATTCTCTCGGAATGTTTCAGTGGTGCCATTTAATTTTGTACTCAACATTTCTTGTCCTGCTTGGTCAAGACCATTCGGCTTTTTCCACTTCAATCAAGTCAACCCTAATCCTTCTATACTGCAGTTGAAACAAGCCCAGTCTGTCCAACCTGTTCTCAGAAGACAACCTGCTTATCCCAGCTATCAATCTAGTAGACCACCCTTACATATTGCCAGGCATTTATAGCCTTCTTAACTAAGGAGACCAAAACTGCACTGAAGTATGACTGAAACGTCTTTACTTTTATGTTCAATTCTCGTTGTTATGAAGAATACCATTCCATGATTATTTGCTGTTGTTGCATACTTTGTGACTCATGCACTAGAACACCTCAAACCCAAGCACATTTGAATTCTGCATTTAAATAATCCTCTTTTTTCATTTTTCCTGCTGTATTGAACGACTTCATGGTTTCACACATTAAACTTCGTTTACCAGATTTTTGCCTACTCACTCGCTCTAACTATATCTATCTTCAACCTCCGAATGTCCTCCTCACAGTGTATCTTTCTGCCCAACTTATTATCATCTGCAAATTTAGCTACCATGTCTTTTCTCCCCTCATCTTTTATCTTTCTAATCAACCCATTCAGCAATGTTATTACACATCTCTGGAGCAAGTGGGACTTGAACCCAAGTCTCCTGGCTAAAAGCACTCTCATCATCTAAGCCATTGATGTAAATTATAAAAAGCTGCTGGCCCAGCACAGCTCCTTATAGCACTGCATTCATCATATCCGGAACAGTTCCATTTATGCACGCTCTTTATTTTCTACCTGTCAGCTAATCTTCTATCCATGCTTGCCCTGACACCATGAGTTCCTATTTTGCACAGCAATCTTTTCTGTGCACTCCTTGTCAAATGCCTTCCAGAAATCCAAGTACAGTACTTCTATACATTCTCCTTTATCCACAGTGCATGTTACTCCTTCAAAAAAATTCTAACAAGTTTTTTAAATGTCTCCGTTTCTTGGTTTCCTTCCTTTCTTCAAAGAGGAAAGTTACGTTTTCTACTTTCTAGTTTGATGGAGCTTTTGTGGATCTTGGATAAAGTAAGAGTGGACATTCATTCTATACCTGTCTCAGTTTTGAAGTCAGAAAATGCAGTACATTTGCATTTTACAGAGATGTCTCAAATGCAGTATATTGAATTTTAAATTACACTTCTAAGAGATGTGGGTATTTCTGGCATGGCCAGAATTTGGTCCCAATTCCTGATTGCCCATGAACTGAGTGGCTTGTTCGGCCAGTTAAGAATCAATCCCATTGCTGCAGACCTAGAGTCACTAGGTCAAGTCAGGTGAGAATGGCAAATTCAGATTCCTAAAAGGATATTAGAGAAGCAGATAGGTATTTATAGAACATAGCACAGTACAGGCTCTTTGGGACTTGATATTGTGCCGACTTTTTATTATACTCTAAGATCAAACTAATTTACATACCCTACATTTTACGATGTGCCTATCCAAGAGTCATTTAAATGTCCCTAATGTATCTGACTCTACTACCGCTGCTGGCAGTGCATTCCACACACCCACCACTCTCTGTGTAAAGAACCTCTCTCTGACATCTCCCTTAAACCTTTCTCCAATCACCTTAAAATGATGCCCCCATGTGACAGATATTTCTGCCCTGGGAGAAAGTCTCTTGCTATCCACTCGATCTATGCCTCTCATCATCTTGTACACTTCTATCAAGTCACCTCTCATTCTTCTTTGCTCCAATGAGAATGTTTATGGTAGCTTCACGGTCACCATTACTTTCAATTCTAGATTTATGAATTGAGTTTAAATCCCAACACCTGCCTTGGCAGGATTTGAACGCATACCTCACAGATCATTAGATTGGGTCTCTGGAATATGAGTCCAATGATAGAGACCCCCTATCATCCTGAATAAATCAGTGCTAAACATTACTCCAAATGTGGGGAGATGCAGAAAAAACGGTATGTGCTTCCAAAGATGTTCAGTCTGGGAAGAGTTAACACTCCATTAGCTAGAAAAAGCTGAAAGTATTAAAACACACCCTTAGTCTCCCACTAATAACAAAAGCTTCATGTGGTGATCTGCACAGGAGCACATTGCCCAGGTGATCCTTTGCAGACTGTTATTGCCGAAGGTTAAACACCTGCAATCATGTACACCTTAGCTCCTGTGCTAAGTTGTAGAATTCAAAAGAATTAAAATAATAAAAAGTTCCTTACATATTAAAAACAAGAAAAATAGCAGGTTACAGACAGTGCATATGGTATGCATTGTCTTTAAGGGACATGCACAGACTGAGTATTGGGATCAACATAGCTTTCTTGTCTGAATCTAGGCTGCATACCTTCTCTTTATCTGATTTCCCCCCACTTTGAGGCACTGCTGCTAAACGCCCATTATAATCCTGCCCTCTTTAGCCAGAAAGGTGGGACAATCCAAGCTGCAGGCTCTCAGACCCACCATTGATGCTTCTCCAGGGATTACTGGTCTATCAGCCTTTGCCACATTCTCTAGCACCTATACACATTGCATACACTGAACTCCACTTACAAGTGACAAATTAATGAAACCTATTTCAAATAAATAAACAAAGAGACATGAAAACCAGAAATAGATTAGTACTATCTAATACACTTAGTTTATTAAATACTCATCTTTGGTGTGTGGGACATATTTTCAAAATTAGCCAATGACACCAAACTTCAAAGTATTAAGAACTATAGCAAGAATATTGATAAATTTCAAGAGGACGCAGACAAGCTGGGGGGATGCATGAATGCATGGTTGATGTAGAAACATGGGGAGTGATACACTTTGGTAGGAAGAACAAAAAGACTCAGGACCAAATAAAAGGTGTAATTCTGAAAGGGGTGCAGCAGCAGAAGGAACTGGGGTACATGAACATAAATCGTTGATGCTGGCAGGTCTGATTGAAATCCCAGTTAACAAGTTATTGGGACTTTATAAATAGACGCATAGAGGTACAAAAGCAAGTTATGATAAACTTTTATAAAACATTGGTTTAACCACAATTGAGTGTTGTTCTCCTTCTGGGAGCTGCACTTTCGGAATGTTGTGGGAATCAAAAGAGGTAAAAGTGGAGAAACTTCGCCCATGCAATTACCCGACAAGTGTAAGATTCACAGAATTACAGAATTGTTATGAAATAGAAAGACAGCACTCAGCCTTTAGTGTTCTGTACTCACTCTACAAGCCAGCATCATGACTGAGTGCCATGCCTTTCCACGTGCCCTTGCACATTGGAAGATTAAATAAAAACAATGCCCATTGAAAGCCTCAGCCTTTAGTGTTCTGTACTCACTCTACAAGCCAGCATCATGACTGAGTGCCATGCCTTTCCACGTGCCCTTGCACATTGAAGATTAAATAAAAACAATGCCCATTGAAAGCCTCAATTGAACCAGTCACCACCACCACATTTCCCGGCAGTTTAAAACTGTGCCCTCTCTTTGATCCTTTTACGTGTGGAAACACTGTTTCCTTATCCAGACTTCTTATGATTTTGAAAATTTCAGTCAGATTCCCTCTTAACCTTCATTTCTTCAAGGAGAACAGCCTCTTCAATCTGTCTTCTTAATTGAAGTTTCTCTTAGAATCCCTACAGTGTGGAAGCAGGCCATTCAGTCCATCATTTCTGCACTGACCCTCCAAAAGAATCTCTTTCAGAAAGGAAAAAAGACAGAATTAAAATCTCTGTAAGTGAATGCACTCAACATCTCTTTAAAAAATTGAATTATAGCATAGCAAGAATTAGAGTAAAAATAAAAATAATTACATGAAGAAGGCACTTTCTATGGCTGACCTAAGAAAGTTAAGGATAGCATCTAATTTTTAAAAAAAGTGAAAATTCGAGGTAACCCAGGAAATTGGACATATTTTGGAAGCCAACAAAGAATAATTCTTAAGGAAAGGAGGGAATAATTAGAATATGAGAGAAAGCTAGCTAGAAATATAAAAAAAAATACAGTAAGAGGTACTAAAAGTATATAAAAAGGGAAACGATTAGGTAAAATAAATGGCAGTCATGGAGGGCATCAGACTAAATAATTTAATTATGGGAAACAAGGAAATGGTGAAAATACGAGACAGGTAATCTGTGCCCAGCTTCATTGCAGAAGACAAAAGAAACATTCCAATGAAACTTGAAAAAGTCAAGAGGAAGAGACCAATTTGAAACATTCAAAATCAGTCGTACAAAGTAATCAGCAAGACTATTGGGGTGGAAGGCTGACAAGTCTATTGGATCTGATACGAGCTGAAAATGTGTTGCTGGAAAAGCGCAGCAGGTCAGGCAGCATCCAAGGAACAGGAGAATCGACGTTTCGGGCATAAGCCCTTCTTCAGGATCTGATAACCTACATCAAAATGTCCTAAAATGTCAAGTCATCCTAAATTACTAGTAGGATTTGATATATAAGGTTGCATTCCCTAATCTTGACAACTCACCTTAGATTATTAGGGTTTTTGTAGCACTGCAACCATATTTTCAGTGGCATTAACCTGTGACATTAATCTGCATGGCCACATGCTCCCATTACTTTCTCAACACTTGTCTGAAGAGCTTCCTGGAACCTTGACAGAACTAAATTCCTCCCTTGCAGTCTATCTCCTGTACCAGCGATCCCAGTAAAGCATCAAAAACCTGGTGGCATGTTCTTTGTCCCGTTGTCCCATTTTTAATACTTTCCCAAGGGTCTTCCAATGTTGTCTAGCCATTTGCAGCTACCAGTATGATGCAGCAAGAACAAATCTGCCCTTTAAGAGGTGTAGCAGATTTTACATATTACAAGCTGATTGAACTGAAGCCCTTGATGAGCTATGCAGCCACTCAGTAGCATGTTCAATGTTGGGGTGCATGCAATAATTATGGAAAGGAATGGACTGCATGAAATCTTCATGTTAAATGCATTCTATCAACTGAACTTAGGATGATCCACACATTTCTGGTCACTGCCCCTGGATAACGGGGTTCTTCATATTGGCCCCATTTCTGCCCAGTTCCGAGCTAATAGGAGTCAAAAGAGAATTTTATATTGGATCTGTTTGGTATTACATAGAAGGACTTAGTAATGAGAATGAGTGGAAAAATATGGAAGCTGTTGATGAGATGAAGCAGGGACGATGTGGTGCACATAAGAGCAGTTATGTCAGATAATCAGCTTCTGTGGTGTAGGATACTTTGTCATTCAATGTAATGACTCAATTTCCAGCAACAAGCACAAAGCTCTCAACTAGCTTCTCTGCTGCAAATAAAGGTCAGTAGAATAACATTTTACAGGTAACACATATTGGAACAGCTATCTGTGTGGTTAGACTTCTCAGAGTTAATCATTATTTCTGCTATTTAGTTCATAACAATATTATCCATAATTTTATTGAAATGTATCTTTTATTCTCAGATAGATGCCTTGATCTAAATAATTACTCTTTCTTCTCTTTCTTAGGAGTCAAGGATGAGTTATCTCCAATCTGGATTGAGGGGTTTCGAGCTGGCTAATACGTCCAAAACACAATCTACAGACTGTGCCACAAACAGAACAGGAAATGCTTTGGAAGCTGATGTAAGAAAGGGTTTTTGCAGATTTGAACACTCCTTCCAATGGTTTAATTTCACCTCCACCTGAACCTGATAACATCTGAGCGTATGTGTTGGACCCTTCCCAAATGAGCCTTCTCCATTCTGATTGATTACAAGCCAGAGGCACCTGTTAACCAGTGAGCAAGTTTGAGCTCTTCAGGGATGTATTGAGGACATTTTTCTAGCATTTCCACTGTCCTCTTGGGACTGTCCTACCATGACTTAAGTTCCCAGGCCAGCGATTACTTTGAGAAACTGGTATACAAATGACACGTTGTACCCAGCACACTAGTGCAGAGTGATTAATACTTTGATGTTAGGCATGTTCTGCTTGGGTGAGGATAGAGCTCTTGAACTGCCTTTCTTGCTACCAGACTTGAAGGATGTTACAAACCTTAGCCTTGAATGTGAAGATCATTTATTCCTTACCTCAGTCAAATGTACAGTGAGTTGGAACATTGAGATGGGTGAGACATTTTATTGTCCATGTCAGCTTTTGTTAAGAGTAGGCTTCCATGATATAGAAAATTATCCAATTTGCAATGAAACACTGAAGACAGGGTTACTGTGGAGTTCAGTTTCATTGCAGTTCTCCAAACACAAAAGCCTTAAAATATGAGCAAAGTCATCATCAGATAACTTAATACATTCATATCTTGAATACTTTCATGGAGATAATAACTCATAATTCATAGGGGAGAGCAGCCAACTTAATCAGCACACCATCCATCAGCTGGAACATTTACTCCTCTCACCACTAGCATGTGGTGGCAGCAGTGTGTGTCATCGACTGCAGCAACTCAGCAAGGTTTCTGAGACAGGACCACACAAATTTGTAACCTCTACGAAAACAACGAAAGCTGCTGGCACATAAGAACACCACTTCTGTAATGCTCTCCTGCAAGACAGACATCATCTGACTTTGAAATATATCAACATTCCTTCTTCAGTGCACAAGTCAAAATCCTGGAACTCCCTCTCTAACAGTACTGTGGGTGTGCTCCATCACCAGTATCTCATAATTCAAGAAAGCAGCTCACCACCACCACCTACTCAAGAGGAATTAATTCTGAAAATGTGTTGCTGGAAAAGCGCAGCAGGTCAGGCAGCATCCAAGGAGCAGGAGAATCGACGTTTCGGACATGAGCCCTTCTTCAGGAATCCTGAAGAAGGGCTCATGCCCGAAACGTCGATTATCCTGCTCCTTGGATGATGCCTGACCTGCTGCGCTTTTCCAGCAACACATTTTCAGCTCTGATCTCCAGCATCTGCAGTCCTCACTTTCTCCTAGGAATTAGTTCTGGCCAATAACTGCTGTCCTTGTCAGCAATGCCAAATTCCATGAGCAAATGAAAATAAAATTATATTAAAGGTTTAAAGTTTTGATTGTTAAAGGTCTAGAGAAAGAATAAAATAACTTGCATTTATTGAGTGCCTGTCATAATCTCAAGATATTGCAGGTCACTTTACAGCCAATGACGAACTTCGTAGATGTAGTCAGTGTTGGAGGTAAGGCTGTCAAAGCATTTGCTCACAGCAAAGCCCACAATCCATAATAAAAATTCGTGATCAGACAAACTATATTATGCAACTTTTGTTGAGAAATTAATATTAATCAGCCCATCTTCTCCTCTACTTCAAATTGTACAATGAAATATTTTACATTCAGTTCAGGATAATTTGCTGTAATGAATCTTATGAAGCTGACATTGCCAGTACTCTTTCTGTGTCTAGATTATATGTACAATTCCTTCTGAAGTGTTGCTTGGAAAAACTTTACTTTCCAATTCAGAAATATCAGTGTTACGGCATGGACCAAAGGTTTATTTGACAACGGAAAGGAATTGTTTACAAATTGTTTCATGTTGCAACTTTATAAAACTTTGTTTAGGGAAGACTTAATATAAGCCCATAAAATTATGAGACGAATAGGTCAGAATCTTTTTCCCAGAGTTGAAATATCTAAGGTAAGCATTTAAGGCAAAGGGGGAAAGTTCAAAGGAGATGCAAGGGGCACTGTTTTTACACAGAGATTGGTAGGAACCTGGAATGCACTGCCAGGCATGGTGGTGGAGGCAGATACAATCCGGACATCAAAGGGACTTTGAGAGAAGTGCACCAATGTGCAAGAAATGCAGGGGTATGGCCCAAAGGCAGGCAGAAAGAATTAGTTTACTTTGGTATCATGTTCAGTACAACATCAGATTACCTCAGATTACAACGGGATCTTGATTAGATGGGCCAATGGGCTGAGAAGTGGTAGAAGGAGTTTAATTTAGATAAATGTGAGGTGCTGCATTTTGGGAAAGCAAATCTTAGCAGGACTTATACACTTAATGGTAAGGTCCTAGGGAGTGTTGCTGAACAAAGAGACCTTGGAGTGCAGTTTCATAGCTCCTTGAAAGTAGAGTCGCAGATAGACAGGATAGTGAAGGCGGCGTTTGGTATGCTTTCCTTTATTGGTCAGAGTATTGAGTACAAGAGTTGGAAGGACATGTTGCAGCTGTACAGGACATTGGTTAGGCCACTTTTGGAATATTGCATGCAATTCTGGTCTCCCTCCTATCGGAAAGATGTTGTGAAACTTGAAAGGATTCAGAAAAGATTTACAAAGATGTTGCCAGGGTTGGAGGATTTGAGTTATAGGGAGAGGTTGAACAGGCTGGGGCTGTTTTCCCTGAAGCACCAGAGGCTGAGGAGTGACCTTATAGAGGTTTATAAAATCATGAGGGGCATAGATAGAATAAATAGATAAAGTCTTTTCTCTAGGGTCAGGGGAGTCTAGGACTAGAGGGCATAGGTTTAGGGTGAGAGGGGAAAGATATAAAAGAGACTGAAGGAGCAAATTTTTCACGCAGAGGGTGGTACATGTATGAAATGAGCTGCCAAAGGAAGTGGTGGAGGTTAGTACAATTATAACATTTAAAAGGTATCTGGGTGGGTATATGAATAGGAAGGATTTGGGGGGATGTGGGCTGTGTGCTGGCAGGTGGGAATAGATTGAGTTGGAATATCTGGTCAGCATAGACAGGTTGGACCGAAGGGTCTGTTTCCGTGCTATACATCTCTATGACTCTATGACTCTAACGTTGTGGATCAAAGGGCCCGTTCCTGTATTGTAGTGTTCCATGTTCTGTGTTCTATGTTCTATGTTCAATGTTCTATGTTCTATGTTCAATGTTCCACGTTAAAACCTGACAGCATTGTTCGTAGACGCTTTCCAGGATTTACAAATTTACTTGTCGGGAGAGGCTGAGGCCTTTGAATTTTTTTCTGAAATCCATGAAGGCTGAGTTGCATACACAGAAAGTTGCCATTGGCAGGAACTGAACTGCACCGGCCATATAAGTGCAGGTCAGAGGCTAGGAATCCTGTTGTGAGTAAGCCACCTCCTAACACCTTGAACTTCATCCACTACCTCCAAGACACAAGTTCAGGAGTGTGATGGACTACTACTCCATTTCCTCAATGGGTGCAGCTCCAACAGCACTCAAAATGTTCAAAACCATCCAAAAGAAAGAATTCTACTTGATTGGCATTCCAATTTACATCTTCAGCATTCACTGCCTTTAACACTGATGCACAGTGGTGCCAATATGTACCATCTACAAGATGCACTGCAACAAATAACCCTAATTAGTCTCTCCATCCAAACCAACTGAAGCTGCATGGTTGTCCATAGGCAGCCAGTCCAAGTGTACATGCATGGTGATTAGCATACTGACATTGTTCACAATATTGACTTCCGATTCTGCAAGTTGCTGCCATGAATGGACCTGGAAGGTCCACACAGAAAAATAAATTAAAAGGACAGCTGAGCCAAATCCATGACCTCTAACATCTAAAAGCACAAGGGCAGTAGATATATGGGAACACCATCCTCTCCAAACACACACCCTCCTTGTTGTTCCTTCAGTGTTGCTGGATCAAAATCCTGGAACTACCTCCATAGCAACATAATGGCTGCAGTTACACTAAATGGACTGCAGTGGTTCAAAAAGGCAACTCACCACCTTCTCAAGGACAACTAGGGATGGCAATAAATTCTGGACAAACCAGCCATTGCTACATCCCATGAATGTAAACATTTTAAAAGCCACATGTTCATGCTACAATAGCAGCAATTTGAGATGAGTGCAGTTTGAGCCAGTAGATTATGTTCTGCGATGCTATTTGTTCATAGGCAGCTTAGAGGCATTCAGAGGTTGCACTAAGCCAAATCTGTTTCAGTTTTGCTTTCCATGTCACACTTACTCGGCATCCGATTTGTTTGGTACATTTGTTAAGATAGGAAACTGAATATTAGTGAGACAACTTGAGTCATCAACCAGGTGTTGAACAAGTAATGATTCCCCCTTAGGTGGCAACTCACTACTGCTGAGCATGAAACCTACCACACCATTTGTAAAAAGCATAAAAGATGTCGAAAGATATTCCCAATGTTGAGATAAGCCTCACCTGATTTCTCAAGCAATTCTGCCGTATCCTGTCATAGCCAAGGGTTGCTGGATCAAAATATGAACTCTTTTTCTCTCCACAGATGTTGCCAGACTGTTTTTGTTTTGGATTTCCAGCATTTGTAGTTTTTCTTCTTTATTTCAAAGAGCTGGCTTGAGAGAGGAATTCCAGAGCTTTAGGCCTAGGCAGCTGAAAGGAAGACTATTAATGCTGGAGAGCTGAAATTAGAGGACCAGAATTGTTTTTCTATTCATTCATGAGATGAGGGCATCACTGGCTAGGCCAGAGGGCATTAAGGGTCAACTGGGTCTGGAGTCACATGTAGGTCTTATAAGGTAATGATAGAGTTTGTGTCCCTAAAGGGCACTAGTGAACGAGATGAGTTTTTCTAACAATTGATTCATGGTCATCATTTAACTCTTAATTCCAGATTTTTTTTAACTGAATTCAAATTCCACCAGATACTATGGCTGGATTCTAACCCAGGACCCCAGAACATTAGCTGGATCTTTGTATTAACAATCCAGCAATAAGATCATCCCCTCTGCTGAAGGAATACAAAAATAGTGAAGGGTTCTAAGGCTACATAAGGTTACAAAGATAGGGAGGATCAGCTATGAAAACTTTTGAATACATGAATGAATTAGAGCAGACTGATCTCAGGCTAAAGAAACATAAATTGCAGTTTGAATTTAATACAGAATACTGAAGACCTGACCAGTTAGTGAATTCTAATGTCTTCTGTGTAGAGGGTGAATCTATTTATTATTATGTACATAATACAAGCATGCAACTGAAAAATGAGTATGGGTTAAACAGGTTGGGATTTTTTTGAGTTAATTGCCACTTACAAAGTTAAAGGTCAACATTACCGTGCAAAGTTGGTCTCCATTTTCACAATGTTCTTTGACCTTGTGTTTGGTGAGATTTCTGCCCTGTGTTTTAACTTATTGAGTATTGGGTTGCGGAATTAAACATTTTGCAATCAGTCACACTGAGTTTCAAAATCAAATATTCACGTTTTCCACAAACATCCTTACTTCCCCAGTGCTATGATGAATTCGCACCAGAAAACACTGCAACCATTGGCTGAGTGTCTTTGTGGCAGAATTCTGATAGGGTTTTTCACTGTGAATTTACACACAGAAGGAATTTAGTGAAAACAGCCCAAAACAATTTCATTTCAAAAAACATTTCCTGAGCTTAGGCATCTTTAAGTGCTAACTAATCCACAATGTCACCATTGCAATATAAGAAAAGCTGCAACTAATTTGCACAAAGCAAGATCCCACAAAGAACAACAAGATAATGACTCAATCATCTGCTTTTAATGATGTGTGTTGAGGAATAAAGGTTTATCAAAATATTGCTGCAATCTCTCCAGCTCTGCTTTGAAATGGTGCCTGAAAGGGCTGTCAGGGATTTTCACTTAGATTTACATCTCAATGACAGTTGTTATGACAATGCAGCCAACTTTCAGTACTGCACCACCTTGCCAGCCTGGGTCATGTGTTCATATCTCTGGAATGAACGGTGAACTCCTAAACTTCAAACTTAGGGGTAAAAGTGTTCCCAACACAGACATAGCCGATAGTTTTCCTGCCCTTTCATGTCACCCTTTGTGCTGGATGCAAATCAAGGTGCCAGGGGTAATAGAAGAGGGTGGCAACAACTGCAGTACCCTGTCCCTCTCCCTCAGTTCATTAGTGAATTTCAGGGATGGATCCCTCCTCTTTTGAGCAATAAGGAATGGGAAACGTAAAATCTGTGTGGTAAACATTCATGCCTGAGTTTCTGTAACACACCTCTTTATGTACCCCAGATAGGATGGTTAAATCTCCCTGGAAAGTTACTTTTGTATGTTATTAAAAACAACAATATTCAGCTTAATGGCTGAATAATGGAACTAATCATCATTTTGAGCAGCCCATGTTTCACCAATTTTGATTGGATGCATTTGCAGAGTCCTGTTCACATGACCCCCCAACTCTGTCTGTCTTTCTGTATCCACCTCCAACGTGCTTATGAGAAGCAAACAAAAATGTTCAAAAAGGAATTTAAAAATACACAACATTTTTGAATATTTTTGAGATTTTTCACACAGGGTACTTGCAATGGTATCATGAGGTTTGTTTTTAAATCCAAAGAAAATCTGGGACATCTCGGGAGAGTAATTCACTGACTTGTGAATTTTCAGCCATGCCAAAACTCAGTGGAATTTCTTGGGCATTGTTCATGCAAAATAATAGAATCCCTCCAGCGTGCAAGCAGACCATTCAGCTCATCGCGTCCATACTGACCCTCTGAAGAGCAGCTCACCCAGACGCATCCCCACAACCCTGAATTTCCCATGGCTAATCCACCTAACCTGCACATCTGTGGACACTTTAGGCAATTTAGCATGGCCAGTCCACCTAACTTGCACATCTTTGGACTGTGGGTTGAAACTAGAGTACCCAAATTCTGCATAAGCAATCACCCGAGGCTGCAATTGAAGCTGGGTCCCTGGCAGTAAAGTGAACCACTGAGCCACTGTGTCACCCTAACATGGTGCCACCTAATTGAGCTTGGTGACTTATTGAGGAAAGTGACCATAGCCTCAATATTGTCAACCATCATATCTGGACACTTGGCAGCTGCACTGGAAGAGGCAGGCACTGCCAAGGGTGAATTGGCTGGCTAAATGTTCCCCAGCACCTGCACTGAGCTGGTACTCTCCACACACATGGTGGGAAATCACTCAGCTGGAGTCAAAGTACCAGTGAGGCCGCAGAATTAGCCATAACTGGGGTTTGGTAAAGGCAATGGGTAGCCTAGCAATCAATCTGATTTCCAGCCCAACTCAGAAACTCGTCAAAGGTTGGAGCACACCAGCCTAACACAGCTCACCTTATTTTCCCAGCTACCTGGCCAGCAGTCAGCAGAGCAATAAGCAGCAATGGCCGACTGATATTATTGCTGGACTGTTAATCCAGACACTCAGATAATGTTTCAGGGATCCAGGTTTAAATCCTACTGTGGCAGACGTGGAATTTGAATTCAATATAAAAAGTCTGGAATTAAGAGTTAAATGATGACCATGAATTGATTGCTGGAAAAACCCATCTGATTCATAAATGTCATAGAGTCATACAGCACAGAAACAGACAATTTGGTCCAATAAGTCCATGCTGAAAATAATACCAAACCAAACGAGTCCCACCTGTCTCCTCCCAGCCCATATCTCACCAAACTTTAGGGAATGAAACTGCTATCCTTACCTGGTCTGGACTGCATGGGACTCCAAACCTACAGCAATGCGCTTGACTCTTAAATGCTGGTCTAACCAGTGATGCTCTTATCCCATGAACAAATAAAAAGAAAATCAGTATACATAGATCCAATTCTAACTGACTCAAAATACATTCACTAACATGGTGTTAAAATTAAGTTGAAACTATCTTAATTCTGAACCCCTCAGTCTGGGATAACCAGCCTCTCAGCAGCTATCTTACCAAGCCTTCTAAGAATTTTATACCATTAGGTGAGAATTAGACTTCAGAAAGTATATGCTCATTCTGCTCAATCTCTCCTCATAGACCAGCTCTCCACTCCCAGATGTTTGTCTGGTGAATCTTTATTGCAGTCACTAACATCCAGAATTAAGCAGTGGCTGACCCAACTTACCTCTGCAAACACCCCATTTTAGCATGAAATCCATATTGTGGATAAAGTCTGAGGTGTAGTGGACAGTGAACGTTGTCTCAGAGTACAACGGAACCTTGATCAGATGGGAAAGTGAGGATTGCAAATGCTGGAGATCAGAGTCGAGAGTGTGATGCTAGAAAAGCACAGCTGGTTAGGCAGCATCCAAGGAATAGGAGAACCGATGTTTCAGGCATTAGCCCTTCATCGGGAATGAGGCTTATGGGTGGGAGCTGAGAGATAAATGGGAGGGAGTAGGGTTGGGGAGAGATAGCTGAGAGTGTGATCGGTAGATTAAGGTGGGGTGATCCCTCCTCTCCAACCTATCACCACCACCCTCACCTTCATCTACCTATCACATTCCCAGCTACCTTTCCCCCAGACCCAACCTCTTCCAATTTATTTCTCAGCACCCTTGGCCCACAAGCCTCATTCCTAATGAAGGGCTTACGCCCGAAATGTCGATTCTCCTGCTCCTCAGATGCTGCCTGACCGGCTGTGCTTTTCCAGCACCACACTCTTGACCTTGATAAGATGGGCCTATCAGGTGAGGAGTGGCAGATGGAGTTTAATTTAGATCAATAATAAGTGTTGCATTTTGGTAAGACAAATCAGAGTAGGACTTATACACTTAATGGTGAGGCCATGGGAAGTGTTACACAACAAAGAGACCTTGGGTGCAGGTTCCTAGTTCCTTGATGATGGAGTCACAGGTAGACAAGGTAATGAAGAAGGAATTTGGTGTGCTTGCCTTTATTAGTCAGTGCATTACATACAGACGTTGGGATGTCATGTTATGATTGTGCATTATTTAGGCCACTTTTGGAATAATGTGTTCAATTCTGGTCCCCCTGCTACAGGAAAAATCTTGTTAAACTTGAAAAGGTTCAGAAAAGATTTACAAGAATGTTGCTGACGTTGGAGGGCTTGAGCTATTGGGAGGCTGAATAGGCTTGGACTAATTTCCCTGGAGCTTTGAAGGATGAGGGGTGAACTTATAGAGGTTTATAAAACCATGAGGGGTGTGTATAGGATGAAATGCCAAGGCCTTTTTCACAGGGTGGGGGAGTCCAAAACTAGAAAGCTTAGGTTTAAGGTGAGAGGGGAAAGATTTAAAAGGAACCTGAGGGGCAAATCTTTCATGCAGAGGGTAATGCGTGTATGGAATAAGCTGCCAGAGGAAGTGGTAGAGGCTGGTACAATTCCAACATTTAAAAGGCATCTGGATGGGTATATGAATAGGAAAGGTTTAGTGAGATATGGGTCAAATGCTGGCAAATGGGACTAGATTAATTTATCTGGTC
The DNA here is from genome assembly GCF_004010195.1 of Chiloscyllium plagiosum. Lineage (NCBI taxonomy): Eukaryota > Metazoa > Chordata > Chondrichthyes > Orectolobiformes > Hemiscylliidae > Chiloscyllium > Chiloscyllium plagiosum. The sequence continues at coordinate 35,407,656 of NC_057742.1, read as the reverse complement.
AGCATGGTCAAGATGGACCAAAGGGTCTATTTCCATCGTGTACTTCCATCTGCCAAACTTCTTTGCCCAATAGTCTGATCTGCTAATGGTGCTGCAAGGACCAAAAGACCTGGGTGATTGCTGGGGCCAAAGCAACAAGATTCAAATGTGGAGAAAGAGGCAGAACTGACAGAGAAAGTTTTGGTGAAAATATTTGTCAAATTAGACACAGAAGAGAAATAATTAGAGCCAAAGGATTACAAAAGGATTAGAAACAAAAACGGAAAACGGGAAACAAAGATGTTTTCAACTGAAATTTTTTAAGCGTTAAAAAACAATTTAAAGCCAATATAGTTCCAGTTGTTCTGTGCCTAGGTCTCCAAGACTGAGTGGGATTGAAGGAACTTAAATTTTATCATTAAAGGGATCCTTAAAACACTAAGCACCACCCTTAAGCTTCTATGATGAGTTTAATTTGTTTTAAGAACCCAAATACAGCAATTCCTTGATTCTCACAGGGAGACTGATGCCGGCTTCTGTTTTTGTAATACTAACAGGGAAATGTTGCAAATTGACTGTAAATTTGTGGTGACTCCCAATTCACAGTGTATCTCTTACTGGTATCTCTTGCTCCTCACAAATTTTAGACTGATTTACTTACACATTAATAACAGCATGCACATTTAACACACCACTGTTGTCCCAGTGAATTCTGTTTCATTGTCCTTGGTCACTGATGAGCTGTGCGATACGTTCTTTATTGGCTGCCGTGTGAGACAAGGGTTAAGACTCATCTGTCTAATGACTGCTCCCCTCAATCATAGGTTTAATCTGCTCCTCTAAGGAACTGTACGCATTCAGTGACAGGCCTTAATGCTCAAATTGTTATTGTCTGAACAAAAATTAATCTGCCCTACTGGCATGAATTTTAGCCAGCCCCTGCTAAGACTTAAATGTCATGGGAAAGAGATTTTCACAAATTAGCCAAAATTTCTGTTTGACGTCCCTGAGCAGTTCCTCATCCAGGCAGTCATGCTGAAAGGATCTGCACAAGGATGAGTGACTGACTGCTACACGTCCTATTTAGAATTAGGAAGTGCCTGCAAGGCAAGTGAACTTAACCCAAACTCTGCCAAGTCTTGCTAAATATCTCTTTTCTCTTCAATTCTACAGAGTTTAGACATCAATGAATGGAAAAAGTAATAATCACAGTTTGGGGATATTTGTTTTTCTGCATCTCCTTGATCAGAGAGTTATGCAAAATAAAAGGTGAATGTATTCAAACAAGAAATAGGTTTAGTAATGTTATAGAGCAATTATAGAATCGTCGATTGTACAGCACAGAAACAGACTCTTCAGTCTAACCAGTCCATGCCAAATTAGTTATAATAGTAAGGAAGAAAAGATATCTTGGAATCATATAAATTGGAAGGAGGCCATTTGGCCCATGGCATTTATGCCATGTCTTTGAAAGAAGTAGCCACTATTCCCTGATGTTTCCCATTGTCATTTTCAAGTATTTGCTCAATTCCCTTTTTGAAAGTGACAATTGAATCTTCTTTGATTGCCATTTCACCCATTGCATTCCAGATCATGATAACTCATCATTTAGAGAGAAATCCTCCTCATTGCCTCTTGCTCTCTTGCCAATTATTTTAAATCTATGACTTCTATATATTAACCATATGGTCCTGGCAACGGTTCCTGCTACCTACTCTATCAAAACTTGTCAGAATTGGGAATTTTTCCTTTGAATCCTATTTAAACTTTTTTGTTAAGTCCCACTTCTTTAGTTTCTACACTTAGAGACTAAGTGTAGAGACTAGACATGCTACAACATGCATTTGTTGTAATGATTGGTGAGGAATTGACTGCTTTATCGATTGCAACCAGGCTTTGGAGAGAAACGCAGTGTATTATGCTCTACAGGATCCCCAGCCTTTGACATGCTCTTGTAGCCGCAGCACTTAAATGGCTGCTGCTTCTTTTCAGTTTTTGATCAATAATAACCACCCCCAGGAAGTTGATAGTGGACATCAAGGAAAAGATGGTTAGATTCTGTCTGAACGTAGTCATTGCCTCTCACTTTTGTGGCATAAATGTTATTTGCTATCTATCATTCCAAGTGGCGATGTTGACCAGGTTTTGCCACATATGGACACGGGCTGTTTCCATTCCTGAGGAATCATGAAAGGTGCTGAACATTGTGCACTTCCAAGTTTATGATCGAGGGAAGATCACTAATGAAGCAGGTGAAGACAGTTGGCCCTGGGATGTCTCCCTGAGGAAGTCTTGCAGAGATGTTCTGGAACTGATATGATTGCCATCCAGCAACTGCAACCATCCTCCTTTGTATGAGTGATGACTCTAACCAGCGGAGTGTTTTTCCCCTGATTTCCATTGATTCCAGGTTTACTAGGGCTCTTTGAAGCCACACTTTGTTGAATGCAACCTTGATGCCAAGAACTGTTGCTTTCACCTCCCCTCTGTAATTCAGCCCTTTTATCCATGTTTGAATCAAGGTTGCACTGAGGTAGTAGCTGAGTGGCCCTGACAGAGACCAAACTCAGTCCTTGTCAGTGGGAAAAACTGAGGACTGCAGATGCTAGTCAGTGTAAAACAAAGCAAGTGCTGCTTGATAGCATTATTGATGATCCTTTCCAGTACTTTATTAATTATCAAGTGTAGAAGGATGGAGCGGTAACTGGCCAGATTGGTTTTCTCGTTCATTTTGTGAACAGGATATACCTGGGCAATTTCCCACATTGCTGGGGACATGCCAGTGTTATACCTAGGCTGAAACAGCTTGGTTAGAAAGAGCATTAAAGATTCCATGGCATTTTTTCCAATACATTGCCCTGATGTCTTGTCGACCATTTATCCATCGGCCAATGTCACTGGGCACCAATTGGATTGCCATCTGCAAGACCTGCAATGATAGTTCACCAAGATTTCTTCAGCAGTACCTGCCAAATGTGAGACCGTGAGAAGGATATGTGTACACGAGTACCTGCCAGTCCATCCAAGTCACATGTTATCCTCACTTGGAAATATATTGTTATTCGTTCATCATTGCTGGTCTAAATTCTGGAAGACCTCACAGAACAGCATCATGGCAGTATTGTCTGGTTTTATTTAATATTTCCAGCACTTTTTTTGTTTTCTCTCAATTGGCATTGACATTTTCCTGTAGTCTTAGCGTCAGCCGGGTTTGTAGCCTGTTCTTTCCCTAGCACACATTATATCTGTCTACGATACCTTAAAGATCCTGTTCAGTTTCAATCAAGTTTGTCTGAACTGAGTGACTTTCCCTCATGTTTAAAGCTTGCATTCAGTACATAGACATGTGGGGTAAAACTGTCCAATTCATTCCTTGGGGTTTTTTTAAATCAAACTGATTAACCTTTCCAACTCCTCAATGCTCAGTCAATGATTAACAGCTATGTTACTGTCAGCTCAGGTATTAAAGTGATGCAGGTTTAAATCAACTTTTCAGTTTCAGCTGCAAAATCTAGGCTGACATTTTGGAATATTGCATGCAATTCTGGGCTCCTTTCTATCAGAAGGATGTTATGAAACTTGAAAGGGTTCAGAAAAGATTTAAAAGGATGTTGCCAGGGTTGGAGGATTTGAGCTATAGGGAGAGGCTGAATAGACTAGGATTGTTTTCTCTGGAGCATCAGAGGCTGAGGGGTGACCTTATAGAGGTTTATAAAATCATTTGGGGCATGAATAGGATAAATAGACAAAGTCTTTTCCCTATAGTGAGAGTATCCAGAACTAGAGGGAATAAGTTTAGAGTGAGAGGGAAAAGATATAAAAGAGACCTAAGGGGCCCCTTTTTCACTCAGAGGGTGGTACGTGTATGGAATGAGCTACCAGAGGAAGTGGTGGAGGCTGTTACAATTGTAACATCTAAAAGGATGGGTATATGAGTAGAAAGGGTTTGGAGGGATATGGGCCAGGTGCTGGCAGGAGGGACTATATTGGGTTGGGATATCTTGTCAGCATGGATGGGTTGGTCTGAACGGTCTGTTTCCGTGCTGTACACCCCTATGACTCTATGATACTTCAGTGTCATATTGAGGAAGTGCTGCAGCATTGATGTAGCCATTTTTCAAGGTCGATGCCAAACTGATACCACATCTGTCCTCACAGACAGTTGTAAAAGATGCCATGATAATTTGTTGCTAAAAATGAGTGTTCTCCTAATATGTGGATCAATATTTATCCCTCAATTGATATAATCTAAACATGATAATTTGACCACTCATGACAATTTTGTTTGTGAAGCCTGCACACACAATTTGAGACTTTGAACACTGCAGAGGGACAATGAACACTAAGATTCTGAACTCCACAGTGGGAGTGAATACTTTATTGAGTGCCTCAGCACTACACGGAAGCTCAACTTCCTACTGAACATGAAAAGGGAGAAATGAAGCTGACTGTCTCCAATGGAGGCTCCTATTTAATCACCTTTGCATGACACTGAGCTCACACCACAAGTTCAGATTACAGTGACCTAAAGGAAAGTCAGCAAAAGTGAGGGAGAAAATTGCAGAGCCGCACAGCCTACTGTCTGCTTTCAGTTCAGCTCTGAGTTCGTTTGAGTTTCATCAACATCAACTGATATTCACGAAACTGAACAAAACTGCTGTAATTCCAGATTTTGATACAAATTTCCCTTATTTCCTCTTTTTGTCATTTCAATAGCCTGATATGGCACAGAATATAATATAAATGAAATTTAAATAGATCGAACAACAAATTTTACTGAGATGAGATGATTTATGAATCGTGTGATTAAACTGAAGGTCAAGCAGTAAGACACTGCTACATGTTTACCAACAGAGAATGCCTCTGCACTCTTTCAAAATATGAATAGAGGCTAGACTGGGCCTTAAATTAACATTGACCTGAAAGACAGCTCCATAAGCAATCCTCTCAAGCATTAATGCTGATTGAAGACTAAAGTTTTTGAAATGAAACTTGAACCCCATGACCTTCTACCTCAGAGGTGAGAGAGGTACCACGGGCCACAGTTTCCTGTTGATCCAGTCACTTTTCAACTATACTTTTCATCGTGTCCCTGAGAGTCATCACTACCTCCAGTCATAAGTTCTTGATTTCTCTGGCGACTGGATTCGAGTCAACATTGCTTTTTGCAATGGGAATTCTATCCATTTTTATCCAATTAGTCTTTGGTTCTGTATTTTTAAGCATTTAAGTGGACAATGTTAACAAGGTTCTGCCTTTTGGCCTGGTTACTTTCAAAAGCTAAAGATAGGAATCCAGTCAAATAATGCAACACTTTGGAGAACATTATAAGTCTACCACTAAGTTGAATCACATGTAATCCAGCCAGGTTAGAGGTAGCATGGACTTTTGGCAGATTTTAGTGAGCAGTGACAATGCTATTAGGCATCACTGCACTTAAATTTCTCCTCTGTTTCCTCTATTTTATGTTGTACTTATCACTTCCAGAGGTCTTGTGGCACTGCAGGTAGTGTCTATGCCTCTGAGACAGAAGGTCGTGGTGAGTTTTGAGAAGATTTGTAGCTCAGGTTGAGATTTTGGATGTAGGTTTGCTCGCTGAGCTGAAAGGTTCATTTCCAGACATTCCGTTACCTTACTAGGTAACATCTTCAGTGGACCTCAAGCGAAGCAATGCTGAAAATTCCCGCTTTCTATTTATATGTTTGGGTTTCTTTGGGTTGGTGATGTTATTTCCTGTGGTGAAGTCACTTCCTGTTCCTTTTCTCAGGGGGTGGTAGATGGGGTCTAATTCGATGTGTTTGTTGATAGAGTTCCAGTTAGACATCGAGTTCAATTTACAGGTGCCCGTTATCTCATTATTTTCCTTTGTGTCTGAAACTCGTAGTGAATGTCAACAAACTTTTCAAATGTAGAAGACTGCAACTGCAACTACAGAACTTAATAGCTTTATCACCCAAACAGGTATAATTTTAACCTGGTGCCATATCGAGCCTGCTGTTTATTGTAAGACCTGACTGATTATACCTTCCATTAATTATAAGGGTGGCTAATTTGATAGCATCCATTTTACATTATCTCCTGATGTTAAAATTGTTCGCGTTAGCCTGCCAAATGCAGCTTGTCTGAATCTTATCAATTTCGTCCCAAGAACGCCAAGTGAATTTGCAGCACATGAATAAGACTTGCTAACTTCACACAGACCAGAAATTGAAAGTGGTATCTAATTGCTCAGTGTGGTTCAATAATAAACCATGTTACATTTACCTTCCGAATCAATGAGTGGCAATGTATTTGAGTTGTAAATGAATAAACCTTGTGACATGTATGAACAACATTTGAATTACATTTATATAAGTAATTCAATATAGTCAAAACAGCCAGAAAAGTCATAGAAGCATTGTCAGAGAAAAATTGGCCCAGCACTACATAATGAAATGTTCAGAAAGAGAACATTTCATTATGTAGTGCTGGGCCAATTATCTCTGGAGCAGCAGAGATAATCATGAGACACAATTGAAAGAAGTGCAGGGACATCAGTGCATGGGCTGTAACCTGGTGGAGGTTACAGAGACGCCATGAAGAAATTTGAGAACAAGAATGAAAATTTCATCATTGACATGTTGCCGAACTGGGAAACAATGTTGGTCAATGAACATTAAAATAATAGGTGAATTAGATTAGTACAAGTTTGAATATAAAGAACAGCATTTTGAATGATCTCGAGTTTATGAAGGTTCTTATCTTCTGAGTCTATTAGACTAAACAACTTGAGTTCTAAGCATATCACATTAATGCCATTAAACATTGCTGAAAGGAGACATGAATCTAGGCTTTTCATTTTGCACTCATCAGGAGGAGGACATGCGAAACAGACTTGACAAAAGGATGTGTATAACATGAGAAGAGGATTCTGACTGGTTCTGTCTTCATTGGCATAGAGCTAAAACATTGTTAACTGTCAATCTTATTTCTCAGACCAAGATCCAAATGAAAACAAAATACTGGCAGATGCTGGAGGTCCGAAATAAAAAACAGGAAGTGTTGGAGAAACACAGCAGGTCTGACAGTAGTTCCAAGGAAGATTCATATTGGACTTAAAACATTGAATAGAATCTAGAGAAATACACCTTTAATGATTCATGCTGGGAATAAATTTATACTGGATTCTTCATTCACCAATGGCTATTAAGACATGTTATACTCAAAAAATGCAGTTAAACGTGAAATATAATGAGATGAGAGCATAGGACAAAGCTATATGAATGCACATGTCTTTGCTCTTTAACTCTTTATTTCTTTGTATCTAAACTGTGCAGCTAAATAATTTTAATCATTCCTATAGTGCATCAACTTTACAGTTGGGATCAGCCATGACACTTTAACACCATAAGACCATAAGGAACAGGAGTAGGCCATTCAGCACCTCAAGTTTACCCTGCCATTCAATAGGACCCACTTCCTTACATTTCCCCATAACCTTTTCTCTACATATCAGGATCAATCTATCACTTTCATCCTCTGCCTTCAATATAAGTTTTTTTAAATGTAGGTGCATAGCATATGAAAAGAAAAATGATGTGTTGACCTGAAGTATTGTGCTGCATAACCAACTCTCACTCTGAAAGATGTCCCTTTTAACACATTCTTACAAGCTTCACCGTACAGCAGCATTTATAAAAAAATGTATCTCAATAGTGCCCAGGTTGAAATTAATAGCTATTTAGAACATAAAACATTACAGTGCCGTATAGGCCCCTTGGCCCTCAATGTTGCGCCAACCTGTGAAATTAATCTAATGCCCACCTAACCTACACCGCTCCATTATTATCCATATGTATGTCCAATCCCCATTTAAATGCCCTTAACGTCAGCGAGTCTACTACTGTTTCAGGCAGGCCATTCCACGCACCTACCACTCTGAGTAAAGAAACTCCTCTGAGATCTGTCTTAAATCTATCACCCCTCAATTTAAAGCTCTGTCCCCACATGTTAGTCTTCATCATCCGAAGAAAACGCTCTCACTGTCCACTCTATCTAACCCTCTGATTATCTTATACATTTCGATAAAGTCACCTCTTAACCTTCTTCTCTCCAATGAAAATAGCCTCAGCCTTTCCTTGTAAGACCTTCCTTCCATACCAAGCAACATCCTAGTAAGTCTCATCTGAACCCTTTCCACGCAATATTCCAGGTGCAGCCTTACCAGTGTCTTGTACAGCTGAAGCATAACCTCATGACTCCGAAACTCAACCCCCTACCAATAAATGCCAACACACCATATGCCTTCTTAACAACCCTATCAACTTGGGTGGCAACTTTTAGGGATTTATGCACCTGGACACAGATCTCCCTGTTCATCTACACTTCCAAGAATTTGACCATTAGCCCAATACTCAGCATTCATGGAGTTTAAATAAATTAAACTCCATTTACCACTTCTCAGCCCAGCTCTGCATCTTATCTATGTCCCTCTATAACTCACAACACTCTCCAGCACTATCAACAACTCTGCCTACCTTAGAGTCATCTGTAAACTTACTAACCCATCCCTTTACGCCTACCTCCAGATCATTTACAAAAATGACAAATGGCAATGGCCCCAAAAACAGATCCTTGCGGCACACCACTGGTAACTGAGCTCCAGGATGAGCATTTCCCATCAACCACCACCCTCTGTTTTCTTTCAGCGAGCCAATTTCTGATCCAAACTGCTAAATCACCTTAAATCCCAAAACTCCTTATTTGTACAATAACCTACTGTATGGAAACCTATCAAACATCTTACTGAAGTCCATATACACCACATCAACTGCATTATCTTCATCCACCTGTTTTGTCACCTTCTTGAAGAACTCAGTAAGGTTAGTTAGGCATGACCTACCCTTCACAAAACTGTGTTGACTATCCCTAATCAAATTATTCCTTTCCAGATGATTATAAATCCGATCTCTTATAACCCTATCCAACACTTTACCCACAACTGAAGTAATGCTCACTGAGCTATAATTACCAGGGTTGTCCTGACTCCCCTTCTTTAACATTTGCTATCCTCCAGACTTCTGGCACTCCTCCTGTCAACAATGATGACATGAGGATCAAAGGCAAAGGCGCTGCAATCTCCTCCCTGGCTTCCCAGAGAATCTGCGGATAAATCCCATCCAGCCGAGGGATCTTATCTATTTTTAGATCTTCCAAAATGGCTAAAATCTCCTCTTTGTCAACTTCAATTCTATCTAATCATGTAGCCTATATCTCCATATTCTCATTAACATTTCCCCTTTTCCAATGTGAATACATAAAAAAACGTATTCGTTAAGCACTTCCCCCATGTCGTCAGATTCCACATACAACTTTCCACTACTCTTTGATTGGCCCTAATCTTAGTCCAGTCATTCTTTTATTCCTTATATACCAATAGAAGGCCTTAGGGTTTTCCTTGATCCTATCTGCCAACAAGTTCTCTTGTCCCCTCCTGGCTCTTCTTAGCCCTCTCTTTATATTTTTTCTGGTTAACCTATAACTCTCAAGCACCCTAACTGAGCCTTCACATCTCATCCTCACATAATCTTTTCTCTTCCTCTTGACAAGAGCTTCAACTTCTTTAATAAAACATGCCTTCCTCTCTCGACAACGACCTCCCTGCCTGATAGGTATATACTTATCAAGGACCTGCAGTAGCTGATCCTTGAATAAATTCCACATTTCAAGAATATCCATCCCCTGCAGTTTCCTTCCCTATCCTATACATCCTAAATCTTGCCTAATCACATCATAATTGCCTTTCCCTGCGGTGTATACCTAGCCCTGTCCATTGCTATTGTAAACATAGCCAAATTATGGTCACTATTGGCAAAGTGCTCACCTATTTCCAAATCTAACACCTGACTGGATTCATTCCCCAGTACCAAATCTAATATGGCGTTGCCCCTTGTTGGCCTGTCTACATACTGTGTCAGAAAACCCTCCTGCACACGTTGAACAAAAACTGACCCAGCTAAACTACTTGAACTATAGTATTCCATGTCAATATTGGGGAAGTTAAAGTCCCCTTAACAACTACCCTGTCACTTTCACTCCTATCAAGAATCATCTTTGATATCCTTTCCTCTACATGCCTGGAACAATTCAGAGGCCTATCGAAAATTCCCAACAGGGTGACCTCTCCTTTTCTGTTTCTAACCTCAGCCCAAACTACCTCAGTGGATGAGTCCTCAAATATTATCTCAGCTGCTGTAATACTACCCTTGATTAACACCTCTTTTACAATCTTCTCTGTTCTTGCCGAAACATCTAAATCCTGGAATCTGCAACAATCCCTGCTGTACACATGTCCCTGAAATGGCCACAACATCGAAATCCCAGGTACCAACAAATGCTACAAGTTAATTCACCTTATTCTGGATGCTCCTGGAATTGAAGTACATCCATTTCAAATCAACATCCTGGTTGCCGGTGCCCTCTCACAACTTTGTAAACCTATCCCTGACCTCACTACCTTCAACCTCCTGCACACTGGAACTACAATTCAGTATCCCATCTCCCTGCTGCATTAGTTTAAGCACCCCCGAAGAGCAGGAGCAAATCTTTCCCCCTGTTCCCCCTCCCCACCCCGCCCCAGGATATTGGTACCCCTCTGGTTCAGGTGAAGACCATCCTGTTTGTAGATGTCCCACCTTCCCCAGACAGAGCTCCAATTATCCAAGAATCCAAAACCCTGCCTCCTGCACCACCTCTGCTCTCTCTCTGTTCCTCGCTTCACTAGCGCATGGCACAGGCAACAAATCAGAGATAACAACTCTGTTTGTCCTAGCTTTAAGCTTCCACCCTAGCTCCCTGAATTTCTATCTTAGATCCCCACCTTTTTTCCTACCTATGTCATTGTTGTCATTGTGGACCACGACTTGTGGCTGCTTACCTTCCACTTCAAGGATCTGAAAAACACGATTAGAGACATCACAAACCCTGGCACCTGGGAGGCAACACACCAATTGTGAGTCTCTCTCATTCCCACAAAATCTCCTATCTGTCCCCATAACTACGGAGTCCCCAGTGACTAAAGCTCTGCTCCTCTTCTCCCTTCCCCTCTGAGCAACAGGAACAGACTCTGCGCCAGGGAACAGACTCTGCGCCAGAGACCAGTACCTCATTGCTTACCCCTGGTAAGTCATCCCCCCCAAAAGTATCCAAAATGGTATACTTGTTGTTAAGGGGAACCACCACAGGCCATCCTTCGCTGCCGGCCAGTTTCCTTTCCTACCCCTGACGGTAACCTTCTTCGGTGGGCTGTGGAGTAACTACCTTCCTGTAACTCCTCTAAATAATCCCCTCCACCTCCCAAATGATCTGAAGTTCATCCAGCTCCAACTCCAGTTCCCTAACATGGCTCTGGAGGTGGGTGCACTTCCCACAAATTTATTTGAATTCAGATCTTGTACCAAGTGTCAACTTAGACTGTAAGTGTTGGAATAGCATGGATTCTCTCTGGAGATCCTGGTGGAGTTATTGGGTAAATTAGCAACAGGTTGCCACAGATCAGTTTCGGGAAGAGTGGTGACTGTTGGAGAGAACATTTTTATCTGAGCACACTTTGGTAATGACCTTTGCGTTTGAGTTTCGCGAACACATAAAATATATGCTTGATCAGCAAGCACAGGCCTGCCTGATATCTTCTTCTCTGTCAAATCTGAAGGATGACCCTTGTCTTATATTTTGAACATTCATGTGATTAAGTAATAAGACCACATAAATGGATAGAGGATTAAAGCTGATGGGGAGTTCCAAGAGGTTATGATCTGTTAGGTTATGAAGGCAGCTTGTAACAGGGCTCAAACACATTTTCTCATTCGGTATAAACAGTTTCTCGTTAACTAGTGAATCTTGTACACTTTTCACATGAAAGTCCTCACTCCAGTTCAGATTCACAGATTGCACTAGTTGTTTAATGACTAAAATCCACTCGGTCTCCTTCTAATAATGTATTTTCAGCCAAAGCTCAAATGAAAATCGCCATGCTATTTCTCTATCTATCATCCTGTCACCCAAAGTAGCTTTGCATATGTAATGCAGTATCCAGCAACACAGGTATGATAAACTAGTAAAAAGATAAAAAGAAAACACTCATAGAATCCCTACAGCTTAGAAGCAGACCATTCAGCCCATCAGGTCCACAGCAAACCCCAAAGACTATCCCACCCCATAACCCTCCATTTTCTATGGCTAACCCACCTAGCCTGCAATGCCTGGATAATATAGGTAATTTAGCATAGCCAATTCATCTAAACTGCACATCTTTGGACTGGGGGTAGAAACCAGAGCACCCAGTAGAAACTCACACAGACACAGTGAATACCTCCAAACTCCATACAGACAGTCTCCCAAGGGTGGAATCAAACCCGGGTCCCTGGTGCTGTGAGGCAGCAGTGCTAACTGTGCCGCCCCAGTGAGATTTGCCCCAATCTGCATTTATGAACCAACCTCTAAGACTTCAAGATGTTCTAAAACATTTTATGGTCAATTATGTACTCTTGGAAACAAGGGCCGAGTTTTAACTTATACAAACAGATTCAGTCATATAGAGTTAATGTCAGGCACTATTCAGTCTCTGTTGTAATATCAGAAACATGACAGTCAATTTATACAGCAACCGTAATCACAACAAGGTAGAATCCTCCTGGTCCTCACACTCTACTCCACTAATCTCCAAATCCAGCATCCATCCTCCACCATTTTTGTCACCTACAGTCAGACCCCACCACCAAAAATACATTTCCCTCCCCACCCCTTTCTGCATTTCTTAAAAACTGTTCCCTCTGTGACTCCCTCATTAGGTCTACATTCCCCACCAAACCCTTCTCCGTACCAGGCACCTTCACTTGCCGCTGTAAGAGGTGCAAAACCTAAGTTCATACTCCTCCCCCTTACCTTCATCCAAGGCCCCAAAGGATCATTCCACATCCAGCAGAGATTTGCTTGCACATCCTCATACCTCATTTATTGCATCTGTTGTTCTCGATTGCCCTCCTCTACATCGGAAAGTCCAAGTGCAAACTCATGGAACAATTCAGGGAATATCTCTGACCTGTACACACCAACAAATGCCACCTTCCTGTAGCCATCCATTTCAACTCCCCCTCCCACTCCCATCATGACATGTCTATTCTGGACCTCCTCCACCACCTACACAAGGCTACCCACAAACTGGAGGAGGAACACCTCATCTTCTGCCTCAGGAGCCTACAACAATATGGCCTCAACATTGAATTCACCAGTTTCCAGATCCCCACCCCATTCCAGATACAACCTTCTGACTCGGCTCCACCCTCTTGACCTGACCTACCTGTCCATTTTCCTTCCCACATATCCACTCCACACTTCACCCCCCCCCACCCCGACCTATCAGAATCACCGCCTACCTTTGCCCAACTATTGCCATCCCAACTATCTTTCCCCTAGCCCCATCCATTCCCCTATTTATTTCTCAGCCCCCTTCCCCCTCGCCTGCATGATGAAAGGTTAAACCCGAAACGTCGATTCTCTTGCTCCTCAGATGCTGCCTGACCTGCTGTGCTTTTTCCAGCTCCACGCTTTATTGATTCTCGTCCCCCAGTACGGCAATGAAATGTCAATCAGATCATCTCTTCTTTGTTATGTATTTTGAGGGATAGGTATTGCCCGGTAAACTACCTCTGCTGCTCCATGAGAAGCACCATAGGGTCTTTGGCAGCCATCTGCTCCATCATCTCCCTATTAACATCCTATCTGGAGATAGCATCTCCAACAGTGTAGCATTCCCTCTGTACTGCACTGATAGCCTAGATTTTGTGCTCATATGTCTAGTTGGAACTTACTGATTCAGAAATGAGAGTGCTACATCACTGAGTATTAAGATAGGAGGTCATGCATTCAAATCACACAAAGGAAAATGAAGTGCAGTCTATAGCGGGTGTCAATTCATGAACACTGCAAACAAAATAACCATATGTCACTCATGCACACTTAGGGGCATACTCACACAGTCACTCACAATTCCCATTCACAAACACATGCCAATCGCAAAACCTGACTGAAGTATTCAGCACAGTCTTGCAGTAGATGCGACGCTATTGTGGTAATGAAATGAAGTTAAAAATCATGCAACATCAGATCACAGTCCAACAGGTTTATTTGGAAGCAAAAGCACTAGTCTTCCATATAAACCTGTTGGATTATAACCGGTGTTGTGTGATTTTTAACTTTGTACACCCCAGTCCAACACCAGCACCTCCAAATTGGGAATGAAATAGGTATGGTCTTATTAAATTGCAAGTAACCTTTGTACCATATAAGTACCAGTTATTGACTACCACAAACCATTTCTCCTTCATGTTCAATGGAATTACCATTGTTGAAACCCCCGCTATAAACATCCTGGGGCATTCTATTGCCTACAAGCTGAACTGGACAAGCCACCTAAAAACAGCGACTACAAGAGCAGGTCAAAGGTTAAATATTTTGTGATGTGGCTCACCTACTGACTCCCCAGTGCTTGTCAACCTCTATAAGTGCAATGGATTGGTCTCCATTTGGCTGAATATGGGTAGCTCCAATAACACTCAAGGTGCTGTAAATCATCCGGGGGGAAGCAGCTGACTTGATTGGCATTGCATTAATTTCACTTCCTTCATCAGTAATGCACAGTGGCAACAATAGGATGCTTGCTGGCAACTCAGCCAGGTGTTTTCAATAGCACCACCCAAACCCACAATATCAAACACCTTGAAGGGTAAGGCCAGCAGAGATGTGGAAACAGCACCCCTTGCAAGCTCCCTTCCAAACAATACACTCTAGGAACGTGAAAATATATCGCTGTTCCTTCACTTTCACTGGATCCAGACCCTGAAATTTCCTTCCCAACAGCACTATCGAAATTCCCATACCTCAAGGTCTGCAAGATTCAAAAAGATAGCTTACCACCACCATTGTCAAGGCAATTAGAAATAGGCAATAAATGCAGCTCCAGCCAGTGGTGCCCACCTCCTAAAATTGAATAAAAAAGAGTGAATTGGGGAAGTATAGGGAAAACATTTGTGAATGAGTGTGAGATGTAGGTCTGACATTATTAACCCAACCGGGCATTTACATATGCCTGTAAGTTTCAATGATGGCTTAATTTTATAATTTCTTTTTCTGGGATCCTGATTTGTAGATTGAAAGACCAGTATAATAACCAATAGACGAAGTAATGCTTCTCAACATGTGCAATGGGGAATGAGCTGCATCCAAAATCTATGGAGACCAGTGAGCAAAAACTTATGCTTTTTAATTGAGATTGTGAGACGATGGATTCATTCATGTATAAGACTCAATTCTGGTCAAGATAGTAAAAAGCAATAGATGTAGCAATCATGAGACTAATTAGAGACATTGCAAAATATGCATTCCTTCTACTGACAACCCCACTAACATCCTCCAGCCTAAATCCAAAGGAGCATCTTGGAACATAGAAAAAGCAGTAGGTTATTCCATCATTCCAGTCCTTCCTTATATTGAATTAGACTACAGTTGATTTGTATTTTACCTTAATTTAGCCATCTTGGTTTGGCATGGGTGGCAGTGGTTTAAGTTACTGATTTAAGAGGTTAGTCTTTCTGGGGCATGTGTTCAAAACTACTGCTCTCCAACGGTGAAATTATGACTTTCATTGAAAGGTTGGTAAACTGCTAGAACTCTTTACTACAGAGAATTGAGGATGCTCATTCATTTAATAGGTTTCAGGGCTGTAAGGTGTAACTGAGGTGGTTCTCCCATGATCTTTTTGAATTGTGGAGCAGACTCAAAGAGTTGAATAATTTGCTGTTGTTCCTGGACTTAGGTTCTAACTCTTTGCACTCTGAAATAAATCCTATTAATCACTGTTGTTGAATTTTAATTGGACTAGCTTTAATATCTTTTTTGGGGTAGGGAATTCCCACTTTCCACTGCCCTTTGTGTAAAGAAATGTTCCTGGACATCAAACCTGAACAACAAGACTCTAATTTTCAGAGTTTGCCCATCGATTCTATATTTCTGAACCAAAGAGAATAGTCTCTATCTATCCTATCAAATTATTTAACCATTTAAACAATAGTTAGCTCAACCCTTAATATTCTATACTCAAGAGAATTTGCATAAATTTGCCCTTTTAACAATCAGTCAGGTTGATTAGTCTGATTATGTCAATCTAGGGCAATTCTTTTGCAGAGGATGATGCATGTATTGAATGAGCTGCCAAAGGAAGTAGTGGAGGCTGGTAAAATGGCAACATTTAAAAGGGATCTGGAGGAAGAATATGGGTTAAACGCTGGCAAATGGACTAGATGAATTTAGGATATCTGGTCGGCATGGACGAGTTGGACCGAAAGATCTGTTTCCGTGCTGTACATTTCTCTGATTCTATGGTGAAAAGTGGTCCAAATTGTCCAGCAGTTTCACATGAAAGACAACAATTTCCCCAATGACAAGTTTTATTGAAGCTTGAACAAAGCTTGCCATTGGGGAAATTCAGAAATGAACTGGTTCTCATGTAGAGTATATGCAGCTCAACAATTCAATGCAAAGTTAAAAATCATACAACACCAGGTTATAGTCCAATGGGTTTAATTTGAAGCACACTAGCTTTCGGAGCGATGCTCCTTCATCAGGTGGTTGTCTGATGAAGGAGCGGCGCTCCGAAAGCTAGTGTGCTTCCAATTAAACCTGTTGGACTATAACCTGGTGTTGTGTGATTTTTAACTTTGTACACCACAGTCCAACACCGGCATCTCCAAATTAATTCAATGCAAAACAGCCTCAGACTTTGAAACAGACCAATGAGCAGATGGCAGAGAACTGAGACATTCCAACCACCTGTAATATGCAAAATGTAAAAATACCATCATCTCCTCTCTCTATTGTCTGTGAGAAGGTGATACGCTATTATCAAATATAACTACTGAAGGTTTATCACCACATGCTTCACTGGTATAGGCACTAAGGAAGGGGCAGCTGAGGATCCTTGGGTCTTCATACTGCAATCTAAGGTAGTCCTTTTGATTTCATACTATGGTATACCATGAGCATTATTGGATCAGCTGCCACTTATCCATCTCTCACAATTTTTATATTCACTAAAGTCAATGAAACACATCCAATTTGCTATATTCTCTTGCGCACCTCATCCTGTAAATTATTGTGTTGCCATTCAGTTTTAAATAGTTCTCATCTTAATTGATTTATTTAATATATAGTGACCTGGAGGCATTAACTGGACCTTTTGATGTGTGGTACAGTTAGTTATTCAGTCTCTGCTTTTCAGCATCAGCTGTCTGCCTGGTGTTTGAAGTAAATTGGTCACCGACAGCTAGAGATGGTTGACTTCTCTTTAAATGTACACTTCTGTTACTTGCCATAGCAACCACATTGCAAACGCAATTAACTGCAGTATGCTGTCTTCATCATTAGTTAATCACCAGAAAAAGGGAAGGAGGTCAATGACTGGTCAAAGGATCATTCACTATAACGTATATCAGGAAGACAGTCTAATTGTAACAGGCACAGCATTCATTGCCTCTTACATATTAGCTGGAGTTATTGCAGATAATTACAATTATTTTAAATTTTCATTACTTATTTAGTGAAAAGTAATTATTTTGCACAGGTGAGCAGTAACAATGGTGAAAAATTGAATGTTTCGTTTCACTGACACTAACGATCTTCAAGCATCCAAGTGTACAACCATGTTCCTTTTTGATAGCTTCGTGTGGATTTACTCATCTACCTCTCTTCAAAGTTCATCAGTTTTAATGGAATTTTAATGATGTTAGTTGTGTACGGAGACAAATAAATAGGAAAGTAACTACAAAAGCTAAGCTGGGGTTCATACTCTTAATGTACCAGGGTTCAGGTGCTTTAGCTGGGACAGTGATGGTGGAAAGGAGGGAGGGGATTTTTGATTAAGGTGAGTATCACTACAGTAATCAGAGATGAAATAACTGAAGAATCATCCAATGAAACAAATAACCTTGGCTGAGAAGGTTGGGTGAATCCAAAGAGGTTCTTTAAGTATATTAAATGAAAAAGAATAACTGGAAAGAGAATAGGACCCCTCGAGGACCAAAGTGGACTTGAACATGTAGAACCACAGGAGATGGGCAAGATCCTCAATGACTATTTCTCCTCTGTGTTTACCATGGAGAAAGACATGAAGACTTTGGAACTTGAGGAGGTTAGTGGTAATATCTTGGGGGCAGTCCATATCACAGTAGAGGAGGTATTGGATGTATTTGAATGCATGAAGGTGGAGAAACCTCTTGGTCCTGACCAGATATATCCACGAGCACTGCAAGAGACTAGAGAAGACATTGCAGGGGGTCTCGGCAAGATGGTGGCGATTCTGTAGAACTGCTGTCGACAGCTCTGCCTAACAGCCAAGGTATACTGGTGTTTTTTGCCATCCCTGGCCAACTTATGTGATGGAATTATTAGTTTAAAACTTTACAGAACACATATTTATTAATATTTGGGAGTGGGAAGAATGCCGAAGGGAAAAGGAGTGAGCAAACAGCAGCAGGGAGGACACTCGCCTGCAGCACCAGGCATACCAGAGACAGCAGCAACAGCAGCCTCTCCTGAACCCCCCGGGGACCTGGCAGACTCACAGGAATTGGCTGCAGCGATAAAGAGACTTACCTTGAAGGTTGGGGCTGAGATTGAGGAGCTCCGTGGGGAGATTAGTACTCAGGTCCAACCTATCGCATCCATGCTGCAGAAGCATGAGCAGGAGATCCAGAGCCTCGGGGAGCGGCTGGAGGAGGTGGAGGGTCGAACTAAGGCCTCGGAAGCTGCAATGGAGTCCTCATCCAGTTGGATCCAGGTGCTGGAGCGAGAGGTGCGGGCCTTGCGAGGCCATATCGACGACCTCGAAAATCAAGGTCAGAGGATAAATCTTTGAATTGTCGGGCTCCCTGAATGTGAGGAAGGTGAGCAGCCAATCAGCTTCTTTGAAAGCTGGCTGCTGAAGTTTTTGGGCCTTCACTTCGGTTCCAGCAAGCTTCAGATTGAAAGGGCTTATCGGTTTACAGTGCACAGGTCAGGGCCGGTGCAGCGCCCTCGCCCGGTCCTAGTGCATTTCCACTCATATAAGGACAAGTAAAAGGTAATAGAAGCCTCTAGACTACTGGGAAATGATCCGCAGACACTGCTGTACGAGGGGTCAAAAACTCATGTTCCTCCAGGATTTCTTGGCAGCTTTAATTCAAAAGAGGAAGTCTTTCAATGAAGTTAAAAAGAGGCTGAGGAACCTGGGCATCCAATACTCCATGAGATACCCCACAGTGCTCCGTTTCAGCCACGAGGACTCAGTTTGACTCAGCGGATGAAGCTAAAAACTTTGTAGACTGTTTAAAATAGATGGACTGGCCTGAAGAATACAGTTAATGTTCGTTCTCTTTTCTGTCTTTCCCCATGTTTTCCCTCCCTTTTTTTATTCCTTACTTTCTCCCTAATAATTTGTTTTTTGGAAAGGGGGAAAAAGAACTTGGAATAAGTTGTTCCTTTTTTTAATAACTGGATTTTATAATGGGAGATTTTGTGGATGTTCTTTGTTGTCTCCCCTTTTTTTTGTTTGTTCTGTTTCCCTTTTAGTCACAAGTCGGGGTGACATGAAGCCAGGGATGGGTGGAGTGCTCATCCTGACTTTGTCTTTTTTCTGTTGATTTAAGGATCATCTCCTTGTTTTTTTTTCTGGCCTAAGGCTGGGGTACTGTCCGGGTTTGAAGGAACTGTGAAGGAGGGGGTGGGTAGGGTGAGTGCCCCCTATGGGCAGGGGGAAGAGTCTTCCATTCAGGGTTTTATAGTTGGTTTTCTTTGTAGTTTTTTGGTAGTAATAGTTGTTCGTAGTTATGATAGAGTAGTTTTTGAATACATAATTCTTCAACTCTATGAGTCTTTATTTACTTGTGCTCGGTGCTTTGTAAGCAGGGTTCCCCTCTGAAAGGGGATATGGCTAAGTGTCTTATTAAATTGTGGACCTGGAACATCAAGGTAAGGCATTCACCTGTTAAAAGAAAAAAGTGCTTTCTAGCCTTAAGAGGGAAAGGGCTGAAAATGTGTTGCTGGAAAAACGCAGCAGGTCAGGCAGCATCCAAGGAACAGGAGAATCGACGTTTCAATTCGAATCGAATGAGGAAAAGGGTTGATATTGCTCTGCTGAACCAAATTTATATATTTATTATATAAATTCTAATAATTTATATAATATTATTAGAAGGTTGCTGAATATGGTCCAAGTTTGTCAGCAACAATTGATTCAGGCGTTGGCGATTTCCTTAGATGCAGAGAAAGCATTTGACCGGGTGGAATGGCCATATCTTTTTTATGTCTTAGAACAGTTTGGGTTGGGTGGGGTCTTTGCGAGGTGGGTGGAGGTTTTATATCACCACCCTTTGGCCACAGTCATCACCAACAAGGTGAAATCTGGGAGTTTTAGGATTTGTAGGGGTAGTCGGCAGGGCTGCCCCCTCTCACCGTTGTTGTTTACGTTGGTGATAGAGCCACTGGCAGAGGCCATTTGTCAGAACATCCACATAACCGCTCCGGAAGTGGGATCGAGGGCGCACAAGATTACACTGTTTGCAGATGATGTCCTTCTGTTTTTATCAAACCTGATGATCTCCATCCCCATTTGATACAATATATCAATTCATTTGGGGTTATTTCAGGATATAAGATTAACTTCGCAATATTCGGAGGCTATGCCTTTGGGGAACCTCAAGGATGTGCCACAAGTTAAAGGGGGCCTTAAATTCCCTTTTTAGTGGTCACGGGTAGGGTTCCAATACCTAGGCATTTTTATTATCCCTAAGTTTGATCTGTTATTTCAGACTAACTTTGCTCACTTACTCATCAATATTCGGTGAGAGCTCCAGAGATGAGAGGCTCTTCCACTTTCAAGGCTGGGCCGAATATCTCTCATTAAGTTGAATGTTCTTCCTCCTTTGCTTTATCCCATGCATATGTTCCCTATAATGTTTCCCAGGTCAACGTTGCAGAAGCTTATGGGATGGTTTGGTTCCTTTGTCTGGCATCATGGGTGGCCAATCATCTAACTTACTAAATTGCAGTTGCCTCATGGAGGGGGAGGAGTTGATTTCCCAGACATCAGGAGGTATCAATTGAGTTCCCTGCTGTCCTTTGTCTGCGATTGGGTAGGTAACGATCCAAACTCAATATGGCTGGATATTGAGGCCTCCCAGGCAAAGTGCTTGTCTTATTAACCTGTTGTTCATGGATAAGATGAGGACAGTTATGGACCACTGCCGGAAACCCATTGTCATTAGTACAGTCAAGGTATGGAGGGCGATGCGTCAGTGTAAGAGTTCTTATCCAAGGCTTTGCCACTTGTGCTTATAGTTGGCATGCCAGGATTTCAACCAGGGATGATGGACTCAGGGTTCAAACTATGGGCAGCGAGAGGAGTTTCTAGTTTGGGAGACTTGTTTGAGGGAGAGGTTATGATGTCTTTTGAACAACTGAGCCGCAAATACAGGTTTCCCAGCAGAGATCTTTTCTGTTTTTTCAGGTTAGGATTTCATCCAGAAAAAGACTATGCTTCTCACCAAGCCCTATAATCCCGATACTGAGAGGTTGTTGCTTAAAAAAGGGGCATCTTCAGTATGCCCAAAATGTAAAGTAAGTGTAGGTACTCTTACCCATTGCATCTGGACATGCCACAGGCTCCATGTTTATTGGAGCGCTGTAGCGGGAGAGATAGGGAGGGTATTGAGGACCAAAGTCAAAGTAGATCCGATATCTCTCCTCTTTGGTCTACCGAATTTACCATCTTTAGACGGACATGGGGAGAAACTATTTAATATTCTTGCATACTATGCACAGAAGAATATTCTGATGAATTGGGTGTCTGAAAACCCGCCAGGCTTGCTGGGATGGTAGAAATTAATTATGGAGCACACTCCCTTGGACGTTTTTACAAACATTGTGCACCACACAACAGACCATTTTTATAAGACATGGCAGCCCTACTTAAGTTATTTGGATATAGATTTGTTAGCTATCTTAACTAGGACATTTGTTTAACCAGGATGGTTAGGTTTGTCGAGCCCTGGGCCCTGGAGGGGGTCTCCTGAGTTAATGCAGTTATATATACAATGCTCCTGTTCCTTTGTTTGGGAGCTTTGCGCCGAGCATAGCTGTTCTGTATTCTGTGTACTTTTTTGGTTTTGTTTTGCTTTTTTTTGATCTATTAGTTATTTACTTATTTATTGGTGTTGCTTCACAGTGTTAAGGTTTGTTTTGTATTAGAGGGTAGGTTAGTAGTTAGTAGACAGTAGTTGCATTGTAATTTGTGGGTTTTTTTCTTTTTATTATATTGTTATCGATTGTATTCTTCAATCATTTTATATGTTTGTAAAGTTAAAAAAATTTGCTAATAAATATATTCACAAAAAAAGAAGAAATTGCGGGGGCCGTGGCTGATATTTTTGCATCATCATTAGCCATCCATGAGGTCCTGGAAGACTGGAGGATAGCGAATGTTGTGTCCTTATTCAAGAAGGGCTACAAAGAAAAACCTGGAGTCTATAGACCTGTAAGCCTAACATCTGTGGCAGGTAAGTTACTGAAGAAGATTCTGAGGGATAAGGTATACATGCATTTGGAAAGACAGGATTTGATTAGGAACAGTCAGCATAGCTTTGTGTGTGGGAGATGATGCCTCACAAATTTGTTAGAGTTCTTTGATGAAGTGACCAGGAAGGTTAACGAGGGCAAGGCAGTAGACGTAGTCTATATGGATTTCAGAAAGGTCTTTGATAAGGTTCCACATAGTAGGCTGCTCTGGAAAGTTAGATCGCATGGAATCCAGGTGAATCTGGCAAATTGGATACACAATTGGCTTGATGGTAGGAAGCAGAGGGTAATAGTGGAAGGATGCTTGTCTGACTGGAGGCCTGTGATGAGTGGAGTGCCTCGGGGTCAGTGCTGGGCCCATTGCTGTTTGTTATCTACATCAATGCTTTGGATAAGAATGTATAAGGCATGATTAGTAAGTTTGCAGATGACACTAAAATAGGAGATATTTTGGACAATGAGGAAAGTTATCAGAAATTGCAGCAGGATTTTGATCAGCTGGGAAAGTAGGCCTAGAAATGGAAAATGGGGTTTAATATAGATAAGTGTGAGATCTTCCATTTTGGAAAGTCAAATAAAGGGAGAAGTTTAATGGTGAATGGTAGGGCCTTAAGGAGTGTAGTAGAACACAGAGACCTTGGAGTTCAGGTGCATAGTTCTCTGAAAGTTGAATCACAGGTAGACAGGGCAGAGAAGAAGGCTTTTGGCACACTGGCCTTCATCAGTCAGGACATGGAGTGTAGAAGTTGGGAAGTTATGTTGCAGTTGTGCAGGATGTTGGTGAGGTCACAGTAGGAGTATTGTGTTCAGTTTGGGTTACCTTCCTATAGGAATAATATTATTAAACTAGAAAGAGTGCAGAAGAAATTTACAAGGATGTTGCCGAAGTTATGTTGCAGTTGTGCAGGATGTTGGTGAGGTCACAGTAGGAGTATTGTGTTCAGTTTGGGTTACCTTCCTATAGGAATGATATTATTAAACTAGAAAGAGTGCAGAAGAAATTTACAAGGATGTTACCAGGACTCAATGGTCTGAGTTATAGGAAGAGGTTGGACAAGCTAGGACTTTTTTCTTTAGAGCATAGGAGACTGAGGGGGTATTCTTATAGAAGTGTATAAGATCATGAGAGGCATGGATAGGGTAAATGCACTCAGTCTTTTTCTCAGGGTTGGGGAATCAATTAGATTCTCTACAGTGTGGAAACAGGCCCTTCAGCCCAACCAATCCACATCAACCCTCCGAAGAGTAACCCACCCAGACTCATCTCCCTATGCCTAATGCACCTAACACTATGGGCAATTTAGCATGGCCAATTCACCTGACCTGAACACCTTTGGACTGTGAGAAGAAACCAAAGCACCCAGAGGAAACCCATGCAGACACGGGGAGAATGTGCAAACTCCACACAGACAGTCGCCTGAGGCTGGAATCGAACCTGGGTCCCTGCTGCTGTGGGGCAGCAGTGCTAAGCACATGTCTAAAAAACATCAGTTTAAGGTTAGAGGGGAAGAATAAAAGGGAACCTGAGGGGGCAATGTTTTTACACAGAGGATGGTATGCATATGGAATGAGCTGCCAGTGGAAGTGGTTGAGGTGGGTACATTGACAACATTTAAAAGGCATTTGGACAAATACTTGGATAAGAAAGGTTTAGAAGAATATGGGCCAAGTGCACAGAAATGGGGTTAGTGTGGATGGACATTTTGTCTGGCATGGGCCAGTTTGGGCCAAAGGGCCTGTCTCCGTGCTGTAGGACTCAAAAAAAAAGAAAAAGGTGTCAGCAGCCATTAATAAAATATTTTGTATATAATCTGAAAGAAGTGCAGATGCTGTAAATCAGAAACAAAAACAGAAATTGCTAGAAAAGCTTAGCATGTCTGGCAGCATCTGTGGAGAGAAATCAAAGTTAATGTTTTGGGTCCAGTGATCCTCCCTCAGTTTCTGTTTTTGGTTTTGCGATATAGTGTTTTTCTGAAGAAGGTTTAGTGGAAGATTTAAATTGGAATACTCAGAGCTCATTACTAGGATCTCTGTATGAATGACCTAGACTTGGGTATGTAGGATGCAATTTTGAAACTTGCTGATGATTCAATATTTGGAAGCATTGTGAACTGCAAAGTGCAATACAGAGGAACCTTGATTATCCGAAGGATATGAGTGGGGAGTATTTCGTTGAGTTAATCGAACGCAGATTAATTGAATGTCAGATAATATAATCTAGCCAAACATCGGAACCTTGCAATCTTGCCAGATAATCTGAAATTTGAATAATCAAATGCCAGATAATCGAGGTTCCTCTGTAGACTTCAAAAGAACATCAAAGGCTAGTGACATGGATGGACACATGGCAGAAGTAGTTTAGTACAAGGAGATGTGAAGTGAAGGATTTTGGTAGGAAAAATGAGGCGAAGCAATATAAAATAAAGGATACAATTCTCAAAAGGCTTTAGAGGGGACCTTGGATATATGTGCACACATCACTGAAGCTGGTTGAGAAAGTGATTGATAAAGGAAGACATGGATTGCAAAATTCAACATGTTTGTAAAGACTCTTGCCAATTTTTATAGATACACCAAACAAAGCATTCTATCTGGTTGTAGCACAGCTTGGTATGCCCAGGACTGTAGGAAACTACAGAAAGTTGTGAATACTGCCCAGTCCATCATGCAAGCCAACCTTCTAATGATTGACTCTATCTACACATCCTGCTGCCTTCCACTCCAGTTACAATCTCTTCCAACCTCTTCCATTGAGCAGAAGGTACAAAAGCTTAAAGTCACGTACTAACAGATTTAAGAGCAACTTCTTCCCTGTTGTTATCAGACTTCTGAGCAGACCTCTTAAATTTTAAATTTAAATGTTGATCTCACTCTTTGTGCACTTTCTCTGCAGCTATAACATTCTTCATTATGTCCTACTGATATAATGTAATTCATATGGTATGATATGCCTTTAGTGCACGTAAAACAAAACTTTTCACTCTACCTGGAGTCAGTAAAAAATCAAATCAAATCAAAAAATGAGGAAATCACAGTGAATGTTTATAAAAGACTGGTTGGTCCTCAACTAGAGAAAGGCATCCAGTTCTTGTAACCACACTTTAATAAGCCCTGAGGTTTTCAGAGACAGTACAGAATGTTTTTATAAGAACATCCAGGGATGAGGGACTTCATTTATGTGAATGCATTGGGGAATCTGAGGCTGCTCTCCTTGGAGCAGCGAGGTTTGAGGGTGGATTTGATAGAGGTGCTCAAGATGATGAGGGATTTTGTACAAACTGTTCTCACTAGTGGCAGGATCAAAATACAGAGCATGCTAATTAAGGATAGTTGTCAAAAGAAAATAATTGAATTAAATCATTTTTTGTCACTTGTATTCAATATAAAATACAGTGAAAAGTGTGTACCATTGCCATACACAAGTGCCATTCACATTAATTAAACTAAAATTTAAAAAAAGAAAGGTAACTTAAAAATTTTCCACTGCTACAGTCCTACTTGAGGCTATGCCAGGCCCCGTCAGAACCCAAGACAAAATCAGGAAAGATCATTCTTTCAAAGCAAGTGGTTAGGATCTGGAATACACGGGCTGAGAGTGTGATAGAGGTCATTTTAACCATGACCTTCCAAAGGAAATTTGATAATTACCTGAACATTTTTAAAAATACAGGCCAATGGTGATAGGGTAGGGAGTGAGATTAGCTGTGCCTGTCTTGCACAGAGCTATAACAGAGACAGAGAACTGATTGGCTTCATTCTCAGCTGTAACCATTTTATACTTCCATCAAGTCAACATCTGAGACACCAATCTTGTTTCTCTCTTCACAGATGCTACCTGACCTGGTGACTGTAAACCCATCAGCTGTGAACTTGGGAGAGAAAGCTGCCTGTGATAGGCGAAGCAGCACAAACATGAGTGGCAGCAATCAGCAGGTCAGGCAGGGCCCTGAAGCCGGAGGAAATGTCTGAGTAAAAGCTGGATATCACTAAGGCCAGAAGGTAGCACAGCCGCAATGCAGTGGCTAGGCGAGGAATGTGAGTCTGAGGCCCAGGGAGTGGATCCAGGAGGTGGGGTGACAAAGTGTGTCTACTACTGGGGATTGAGAGCTGGCAAAAGGCAGGGAGAGGAGCTGCAAGGCAGGAAATTGAGACTGCAAATCAGAGAGAGGAGCTGCAAAAGGCCCATTGTGATTTTAAATTTTTCAACAAAGGAATAGTGTATTGTATAAATATTACTATTGTAATGAAGGTTTGTATTTGCAGATACATTCTATTTTGTTCAAAAAGCACACAATCTGTAGTCAGTCAGTCCGTGTGACATTTTATAAATGACTATTTTAGAAACAGAACCAGTCTGACTCAAAGTTGGCATACAGGCTGACTCTAACCTTACATCTTTAATACATTGTCTGAGCTGAGATGTCGCCTTGTTTTTTATAAAACCTTAAGTTACCTTGGGAACGTGAGTTGAAAGAAGTTCTGGGATTTACATATTAATGAATCGAAACTGGCAACCCATTCTAAATGATTAAAGACTTAATAGCAAACAAGGTTTGTTCAATACATAGTATCAGTTGTATGACACTTTGATCTTTTACTATAGATTCTGTGTCTTATGATCCTGCCCCAGTAGCTACCTGACAAAGGAGCAGTGCTCTGAAAGCTTGTACTTCCAAATAAACCTGGACTACAACCTGATGTTTTATAAGTTCTAACTATTGTAATGAACACTGAGTTGGATAATTTAATAATGAATAGAGATTATGCTTTTCCTTATGTGCCATGGTTTTAATTTTAATGAAATGGTAATGGGTTTTTGAGGATATTATTAAATTCTTCTAATTCTACTTTTGTATGAAATGTTCTAAATGCCCCATTCACTGTAAGTACATCACCAAATGAAGGAATTCATGAAAATGAAAATGAAAATGAAAAACCAAAAGCTTTAACCTTGAAAAAAGCAAAAGAGGACCCCTGAGAAAAACATACATTTAACTCCTACCTTGGACTGCATACACTTCTCTAGAATAAAGCATGTGCAGACCTTTCTGATTCAGAAGTAACAGGGCTAACATTGAGCGAAAGTTCAGACAGAAAAATCTTAGCATGTTTTCCAATGTTGGGTTTCAGTTAGGGACATCTATTTGGGTTGAATATCATAACATATTCTTATCACTATGTTCATTGATTTTTTCTTGTCAAAGCTATCCACGTTGGTCCACCTATCTAACCATGCGAAAAAAAATCACAGCACTGGGGACACTGACAATTCTAATTAACCAAGGCCTAATAGTTAACAACTATTATAAAGCACTTAGTTATTTCTGAGATGGAGGTTTCTTACTATCACCAAATTTGTTGTGTTAACTAGATAACCATTCGATCATTCAAACACAAGACCTATACCATCATCAATGGCTTTGGAACTAGTATTATAGCTACCTGTATTAGATAGTAGGATTAGACCTGATAGGTCAGTGGTCAGTCTTAAGTCTGGGATAGGCAATTTTTGTTAAGCAAAGCTATTAAGAGATAAAGGCCCATATAGCATTATGCCATTGATCAGCCATGATCTTATTAAATGGCAGTATAGGGACTGAATGGCCTACTCTTGTCCCTATATATTTGGTTCAATGGCTTCAGATTATTCAAGACCTGCAATATTGAAAGGCTATTTTCTTAGGTAAGAATATCAAGGAATATTGAGCTAAAATTAATATATGGAGTTAAGGTACAAATCAGCTATGATCCAATAGAATAGTTTAAAAGGATTGTGTAGTTCAGTGATCCATGCTGTTCTGCAATGTCTATGTATACCACAGTAGCTCTTCTTAGATCGATATGGTTTTGGCCTATTCAATTCTAGCATTGGAGCTATGCTGCTATCAAGGCATTATGATTGGACTAACACTGCTACTAATATCATAGATATCAGCATTGAAACTGTATGATTTGCAGTATCACAGGTACACTTGGACCTGTCATAAAGTTTCTAACAATATCATTGGAAATGTGTACTGGACCTACATGAACCAATGTTGGTGATTCGCATCGTAGATTAGCCCTGCAGTCATTGGTATTACTGAAGTTGCAATCACCTTTATTGGTTCTCAATCTCACAAGTAACAACCATGGACTTGAATGATTTGGTGCCTGGAGCCATGATTAACAGAGCTGTAATACCACTGATATCAGAAACATGGATATTAGACTCGTTGGTGCTGGTATCAATGGACCTACCTTGCATATGTAGTTACTGGTTTTCAAAGTGGTCCACTTGAATGAATTTTCAGTGGCCATGAAAAATGATCTCGGCAAATTTCTCAGTAGTGATCAAAAATATGTGGTCCCAGATTAGAAAGCTTTCGGGTTAAAGAAATGCCAGATGGGTACAGTTATGCAAAGCTACATAGATTTATAAAAATACATTACTGGGGAAGACTATTAAGGCAAATTATAAAAATTGATTCCAGAAAGGAAAAGGACACATTCATGAAATGGAAATAAAACAAAGCGCTGCAGATGCTGGAAATCTGAAACAAAAAAACAGAAAATGCTGGAGAAACTCAATAAGTCTGGCAGCATCAATAGAGAGAGAAACAGAGTCAATGTTCCAGATCTAATTCTGAAGACGGGTTACTTTTTACCAATAGATGCTGCCAGACCTGCTGAATTTCTCCAGCAATTTCTGTTTTTGTTTCATATTCAAAATATGGTGTGGTCAGATTCGCTGAGAAAGTGACATGGCTTATATTGATATTGGGTTTATGGTTCTGTGTCAATACTGGAGCTGATATCCTGCTCTAGTCTTTGTATCATTGATACTGCCCTCATCTGTCATTTCAAGTTATTAAAATGAGCAGTAGTCTGGGATCTGAGTTGGAATTGGAAATGTCAATGCTAGTGTCCAACCTGTTCCAGTTTTCTGGTATAGGTTCTAATTTTTAGCACTGTTCTATGTGTTTTGATCTTTATTCATTGCAATTGGTTCATTGTTTTCTCTTTAGGTCGTGAAGTAACAAATGTTATGAATTTGTAAAACAAGCAAACTAGAAATCTGTAACTTTGTGTGTTGAAGGGTGCTATCACAAATTAATGTTAGGTCTCTTTAGCTGTATTCATCTTGTTATCAGAGCTAGTACAGAAGACTGAGCCAGGGCTCCATTGGTAACAGACTTGCCTATGAGGCCACTCCAGAGATTTGAGAACATAATCTGCACTTGGACGCTGTACGAGACAGCACTGTATGAAATGTTCTCTTTGATTCTCTCTCAGCTGGATGTAAAAGATCCCATTTCACGCTAAAACAAAGGAGATTTCCCTAATGTCCCGGTCAATATGTTTCCTTCAACCAATAACTCCAAAACACATTAGTTAGTCATTTATCTCAGTAGACTAAGTGGATACTGTCTTAAATTCCATTAAATTAAATTAAAACCAATTTTTTTCATTACATTATTGTGGAAGGAGTGTTATTCTGAGCTTTTTATTTCCCAATTTTTCTAATTTATTTCTATGATTTTGTCCTTTTGAAGATCTATAACGCTGAAATAAAGAAATTACTTCTTTATTTTTCTACTTTTTTTCTTATGAATTTGTACACCAGGATCTGTACGTAGGTATCTTTGTACCTGAATGGCACCATAAGTGGTGACTTGGAAACTTTTCACTGTACTCCTGCGAGTACATGTGACAATAAAATTAATTCAATCAAATTATTCCATTGAGGTTTGTGAGAAATTTTTGTGCAAAAAATTGACTGTCACATTTCCTAAAATACACCAGCAATTAGATTCACTCTATAAAATATTTTAGGACAAACTCCTCTCTGATTTATTGCCATTACCCCCACCCCCACCTCCATCACTCTCTGCTACCTTGCCCCCAGCCCCATCCCACTCCCATTTATCTCTCCACCCCCTCGGCTCACAAGCCTCATTCCTGACGAAGGGCTCTTGCCCAAAATGTTGATTCTCCTGCTCTTCGAATGCAACCTGACCTGCTGTGCTTTTCCAGCACCACACTCTCTCATCTATAAAATATTTTGTACGCTACAAGGCAATTTGAATGTCCTGAGATCATGAAAGGTACTATGTAAATGTAAGCTATTACTTTTATCATGTTAATTGCATTTTTAAAAAAAAACACAATTTATCTTAAGATTTCAACAAACTGTTCATCCACTCCCTTAATTCCATCTAACATTAAATCCATACTTAGAGTTAAGGGACAATAAAACAAGTATCTTCCAAAGTAGTCATCAAACACCATTTTTATTGATATCAATACCACCAGAAGCTGAGAAACATTAGTGCAACTTGTTCTATAAATGTATGAAACCTGCTTTTCAACCATCAGGAAACAAGATATAAATAACAATATAGAAAAAGCAGAAAAAAACACACATTGAACACAAACATGAAAAATGTGCTGTTGTCTGCCCAAAATGATCCAAACGATTTTCTCTTTCTGTTATATAAAGCTGATAAATAACTTAAATACATTTTAAGATTTTATTTACCTACAAGCTGTACACATGAGGTAGAAAAATAATTTTATTTTCCCTTAGAGCATCAACAGATAAATTAATAAAGCAGTGGGTTCTGCCCCAGAATCTTTAATGGAACGCCTTTTTGTTGCATCTATGAAGTATTTCAAACAGGTCGTAGTTTTCTAGTTTACTCCTTTTCAGAGACCTGCAATTGCATAGGGATACATAAATAAGCTTCATCTTGAAGTGTTTTCTGATTAGATTAGATTCCCTACAGTGTGGAAACAGCCCAACAAGTCCTCATGACCCTCCAAAGAGTAACCCACCCAGACCCATTCCCTCCGAATGATGTACTGAACACTATGGGCAATTTAGCAAGGCCAATTCACCAGACTGCACATCTCTGGATTGTGGGACGAAACCCACATAGACACAGGGAGAATGTGCAAACTCCACACAGACAGTCACCCGAAGTTGGGATCGAAACTGAGACCCTGGTGCTGTGTGGCAGCAGTACTAACCACTGAGCCACTGTGCCGCTTTTTATTTCAAAAGCCTTTGGCGATGGAATTCCAACAGCAAGTTCACCAGAATATCACACTGCCTGCCTTTATGGTTCTTATTTTACTGCATGGAATCTCTCATTTTACAACAGCATGCTTAGCATGACACACTGCAAGGGAGCCATTTTGACCTGCCATATTCCATTTACTGTTTATTTCAATGGGGAATAAATCAACAATTTTCTTAAGCATCAGGGGTGACTACACTGCTTCAAATGCACTTGTTAACATGTTTGCAATCAACTCTCATTTCCATCATTGCAACATAGTCCTAGAACATTGTATAAGTGTTAAGGCACTAGGAAGGTGCACTTGTTGCTGTAGTAGTTGTACCCAAAATTTATTTCAAACATATAATATATTACAAGTAGTTCTTTTTTTTAATTAATTCACAGAATGTGGGCACTTGATCATCATTTATTGTCTATCCCTGACTGCCCTTGAGGGGGTGGTGGTGAACTGCCTTCTTGGTGCTGCAGTCCTTGGTGCTGTTAGGGAGGAACATGAACCATGTGACAGTGACAGTGACATCCCAGTGACAGTGAAGGCATGGTGATACACTACAGGTACCAAGTCAGGATAGTCTGTGGCTTGGAGGGGCATTGCAAATGGTAGTGTTCCTATACATCTACTGTCCTTTTCCTTCGAGATGCTAGAGGCCACAGGTTTGGAAAGTGCTATCTAAGGAATCTGGGTGAGTTGTTGCAATGCATCTTGTTGATGGCATTCATAACTGCTACTGTGAGTTCATGGGGAAAGGATTTTACAGAAATGTATCAAGCAGCCAGCTAAAACAAAGCATGCAGAGGAAATTAAACCATGCACACTGCTACTAGCTTTGATGAGAAAAGTGTCAAAATCTCCTTTGCCAGGCTCGAAGCTGGTCTGTTGGGTAATATACTTCACTCAGTTATTCTTCAGTATATCACAGGCACTTTGAAAAATCACAAAGAGTGTGAAAGCAGGCTATTTGGCTCATTGAGTCCACACCAACCCTCTGAAGAGCGTATCATCCCACCCCTGTAACTCCACATTTCCAATGGCTAAGGTACCTAGCCTACACATCCCTGAACACAATGGGCAATTTAGCATGACGAATCCACCTAACTTGCACATCTTTGGACTGTGGGAGGAAACCAGAGTATGTGGGAGGAAAGCCACACAGTCACAGGGAGAATATACATGCACCACACAGACTTTCACCTGAGGGTGGAATTGAACCTGGGTTCTGTGAAGCAGCAGTGCTAACCACTAAGTCGCCATGCTGCTCCCAGTAACTTTTCTCAGCAACTTGCTTCCACCAGCAGACAAAAATGCATCTTTAAATGCTTGGCAATGAAACCAAACATGCAATATGAATGTGCAGAATACAATTAATACTGCACTTGTCACTACGCCGATATGTGAAGAAATCCTTGTGAATTATTTTTCACATCTTATGTATCTCCACTGCATACCAAATACACATTTGTGTAAAAACACACTTTGATGCAGATTTTTTTTGATGTTACCATTAGTATTTGGGGCAAAGTTATTTCCTAACTAGGTCTGTTAGTAGAAATGCATCTATTCCAGTTTAGATTAAAAAATAAACTTTAAGCTTCTTACAATAGTCCGTAAAAACTTGTAAAATAAACATCAATATTTACATTATAGACATGCACCAATTACCATATCTTAAATAATATATCTTAATTTTCAAAAAGGCTAGTATGTCTCCATTCGAGATTCTCATTACCAGTTTTATCAGCTTGTTTATACCTTTGATGGACTCTCAACAGCACCTGAGTCTAAATGTGAATACAACTTTCCCTTTTCATTTTGAGTATTATTAAGTAAAAAAGAAATATTCACAATGTTGGCCTTTGTTTCTTAGACAAAAATAAAACATTTTTAGGGGCAGGGAAAGAATTGATGAAGCATCTGCAAATGCATTGCACAACGTACGGATCGGCTTGAATATAAGGAGACGTGTAAAAATGAGCAAATTAAGAGGAAATTCAAGCAAAATATTTTCACCCAAAGTCAATGCACATTGATTCTCTGCAGTGTGGAAGCAGGTCATTCAGCTCATTGAGTCCACACTGGCCCTCTGCAAAGCATCCCACCACCCCCTACTCCATCTCTACATTTCCCATGGCTAATCCACCTAGCCAGCACAACCCTGGACACTATGGGCAGTTTAACATGGCCAATCCATCTAACCCACATATCTTTGGGACTGTAGGAGGGAATCAGTACACACAAGGGGTATATGTCTAACTCCACACAGACGGTCAACCAAGGGTGGAATCAAACATGGGTCTGACACTGTGACGCAGCAGTGCTAACTACTGAGCCACCATGAAGTTAAATACATAATAGATGTCAATTTAAGATGGGGGATTTAGAAATGAGGTGAGAAGTTAACTAGTAGGGTTGTGATCAAGAAAAGGATAGTCTTGTTGTGCTTGCTAGGTCATTCCTAATTTTCTATGTTTGAGACAATTTGCCAAATGTTGTGGTTTAAGTGACAATGAAACTGTCAACATTTGCAGTCATTAAAACTGTGAGAATGACAGCAGGTTCCAGCATCTGGGTATGCAGAGTTCAGTGCAGAAATCTAGACATTGCTGCAGAGATTCCCTGTTCCATCTCAGAGTGCCCTAAAGAATTCCTGAGGATGGAAATCTTTAGAAGTCATTGAATTTACATGAACTTCCAGTTTTTACAATTTAATCTCACTTTAAAACCCTTCAACTATACTAAGCTTTGTTGAGTGAGATGTAATTTTTTTAACAACATGCAAAATCATAATTATTTATGAGCAACATCTCTGATCCTGATGAACAAATATCATTTGTGTTATGCAAAATTTCTTCATTATGATAAAAGTTTTAATGCTAATAAAAAATATTTTTGTTTTAAAGTTTATTTACAGTATTTCAACTTCTATCTTGCTCCCATGTGTACATCTCAATTTTTATTTCACTGTCTGTAAAATGGTTAAAAAGTGATGCACATTCAGTGCATTTTACTTCCTGTTTAGCTGTCTGTGAGAAAAGTTTAATGTCATAGGCCACTTAGTTTGTTTGCTGACAACCACTATTACTAAATGCAAAAGATCCACTGGAGTAGATGCCAGGATCAAATGAATGCCTGGAAATGTGAAATCCGGACAGCTTTCCTTAAGATCAAAGATAAAAGCAGACATTTCCCTGTTCACCACAAAGTCTGGGGCTTGATGTCCTACTTCTGGGAACAGAACTAGCCATTCACACACCGCAGCATGAAAACAGGATTTAGATCAAACAAGTTTTATAAACAGATTTTATGTTTAAGATGTGTATTTTCTTTTGCTAAAAGTTATACTATCTTGTTCTACATTTTGTAACTATTGATTATTTTTGAAAGACTGTGAGAGTCTCTCTTATGCAGTCATCACACGTGATCACTAACCAGGAATCTGTAGCCTCAGCGAACGTTATTCATTGTGCATGCATTTCATTCACAACATGCTATGCAGGTGACTGAGTAGCAGAACAGCTGAAAGAACACAGGGACAAACCTAGATAAAGGTTAATACTGTCCTGGGGGCATGTTGGTTCAAAACTTGAGCAGAGGTTAAATAACAGCCTCCATCAATCTGACTACGAGATGAAGGCTCCTTTGAACAATGATGGGTAGAGGAAGTTGCAGTCCCTCTCACACCCTGTATCATAGGAGGTTTTGTTTGTACTCTTTATAGGATTGGCCCAACAAACA
Source organism: Chiloscyllium plagiosum (assembly GCF_004010195.1). Lineage (NCBI taxonomy): Eukaryota > Metazoa > Chordata > Chondrichthyes > Orectolobiformes > Hemiscylliidae > Chiloscyllium > Chiloscyllium plagiosum. Next base: position 35,372,238 of record NC_057742.1, on the reverse strand, counting down.
GTTTCACCCATTCCCCAGCACTGCACCCACAATTTCAAAGAGAACATGTTTAAGCAGTCAGAATACCTTTGTGGGTCATTATTTATTTACTGGTCACTCTTTAACTGAAATGAAATGAAGGAGAGTATTCTAAAACCATCTTGTGTGGCTTCTATCAATTTGGCCAATTATACCAGCCAACACGAAATCCCAGCACACATTTTGGACTGTTCTGACAATTGGATAGATCTGGATTTCCCAAATGAAATGAATTGTATAAATATCTTCTGAAGTAAGGTTCTTTAAATTCCAAAAGCTTGCATTTTCAATAATGGAGTCAATGAAATTTATCTTGAACGTTTCACAAGTGTCTTTTCTGGGCTTATACGAGTTTGTCTCATTATTACAAGAGACCACAAACCGTGGTTATATTTTGTTATCCTCTTCTTCATTGTCTCATTTTCTTCCTGTTAGTGCTTGCAAGTGTAAATCTCTTCTCTTTGAGAACATTGCTGGCACTCCACATAACAGCACCACTGCACCTGACAGTGGCAGGGTCTATGCACCAGGAGGCTCTGGGTGTTATAACCTTGGCCACAGCACATACTTTCACAATTTGTCTCCTTTGAGCAGACCCTGCCCGCAGTTCCTGGAGAGTATTTACTCGGTCGACAGAAACTTGGGGACTCCTCGATGTAAACGAGATCTGTAGTCCTTGGGATGTGGTTCTTTATGGTGTAACTGTGCTTTTTGGGGCTGATGAGCTCAGTTTCACCTGTGGCATCATTCGTGATGCTGTGAACTCTAACAGCAGTTTCATATTTGAGCTTGAGAAGTTTTCCTGTTTCATGGAAGGATGCGAGTTGCTTCCAGCATGTTCTAACTGCACAGGACCCAGAGACACCATGGCATTTACAAGTGGTCTTCAAACCACTTTTCACAGCCTGAAAGATGGAGAAATACAGTGAGTAGACAAGGATATAACACTAACTTAAACACCAGCCATTAGAACCCTGTTCTGCTCTGATCTCTGTGCTTATTTATTTAAAGAGCTTCAGAGCACATTACTTTCTACTCAACTTTAGAATTAAAGGAGCAAAAACATTGTGGCTACACTATTAAATTCATAATCCATAAAGCTCAATGAATGATCTGGAGTTCAAGTCGCATAACAGTAGCTGAGATCTTTATTGTATTAATAAAACAAAAGGTTAGTACCTGCAATAGAGACCATCCAAAGCTGTCCTCTGAACCAGTTAGGAAGCAATTCAGTTAGAGAGGGACAACAAATACCGGCCTCTCTAACAGTGCCCTTCCTATGAATGAAGTGAAAAATATTCCACTCGCACAGCAATAAAATAAATGAATCTGAATTCTTTTGGAAATAGTCACACTGCATTCTGACCAATTAACTATATTAAATGAAAAACTGTAGCCACCTTCGCAAATGGAAACTTATTTCCACATCTCAAATGCTATCACGTGAATTCAGACAGGATCAGATTGATTTCTGTCAGATTCATAGAATGGAATATCACGGAACTGTCTTTGGGACCAAATTCCTGTCTTGGAATTGTTAATTGAATTATTCTCCTCCCTCTGATTAAATTAGGTGAGTCCATGTCAGTACAGATCATACATAAGCTGTTTGAAGGAGTAAGTTCACTTGATCATATGTTTTTCCCTAATTCCATTCTCCATTCATTTGAGAACTCCTACTAAAATATCATGACAATATGACAATTAGTCATCTTGTAAAACAGCAACTCAGAAATGCACACATCATGGAGGTCACGTTTAGGTAATGGTGTTGAAGGTGTGATAGCAAGTTGGCAGCTGGTTTTACAATTCTCTCTATTAATGGAAATAAAAATCATCAGAGGTATAAAATGGGCTGTTGCATCACAATTGTTCCTTCCACACTCTTGCATGAATGTAAAATGAACCCCTTGTCCTTTCTGCCATTTTTCTAGATCATGCAGATCAGTAAGACAAATAACCAAGGGTTTAATTTTGTTTGAATTTTACTAAAATAATGTTTGGAACATTTCCATTTAATCAGATTTTGCTTTCAAGATGAAAAATCATGGAGTGTCTCTCATCCAAATGATCCTTGTGCTCTCAATCTATTTCCCATGATTGAAAAACTACAAGTATAGGTTGATCAATGAAACCTAAGCACAATGTTATAACCTTCACCACACAATGAACAGACAGAGCTGAAAGAAAGCAAGTGTGACCTCCTTTTATTTTTGAGGCAGCTTTCTCTTTTTATTGTGGTTAGTTACAACACCAAACATTGATTCTGCAAAAAAATGCAAATTCAGTAGGACTAAGCCCTGAATTATTTGCCTCAGTTGATGCAGCCACTTTCTTATGGTTTCAACTTGGGGCCCTTATTTGAATCTAGCCACATGGAGAGCTGAAATTACTCTTGTTCTGTCAGTAAGGATCACCAACCAAATCAATCCAAGACACTGCCAACTCAGTTCATGCCAAAATACTGCAAACTTATTCTTAATTTGAACTCACACATTAACTGTGGAATCAGATTCACACATATCCTCGCATAATTGTTCTTAAAAATATACAATGAAGTAGCGGGATCTTTTTGTGTGTGATGTACACTTAGAGCAGTGTACACAGTGATCTACCCTACACATTCTGTGCTTTATCTGATCCCAAAGACCAGGGTGCTGACAGTAGGAGTCAAAAATCTTCCATTTCAACATTAACATACGCAGTCTGTTAAGCACAAAATGAACATCCACAAGTAAATTAATCATGCAACTTTGAAAATGTCACACATCTGGAAATTAAGCTCTATGAATGTTAATATGCAAATATCTCATAATATCTTTCTGTATTATATGTACAGAGAGTGTTTGTAATTCTTTAAATGGAAGGTGACAATGTAATACAGTCCAGACTGCAAGTTGTAATTTACATAAGATTTCAGAAGTTTTACTCTTTTAAATTTAGTTTAACCCACTTTGAACAAGTATAGCTTTGATAAGTCAGTATGCAAAGCTTATCCCAGTCAATAGTGGATTAGAAGAGCTTCAAACCCCTAAGTGACCATCTCTAGTTTCCTAAAAGCATTGCAATGCTTTACACTCTTTGCATAAACATGCTTTATCCTGACTAATTCCTTATTTGCAGTTCTTTGCATTCACTCAGTAAATACTCTTCAGGCGATGTTCCTTATCAGACTGACAGGTAACCTGCTAACCCCTGCTCTCAACCCCCTGCTATATTAGTACTTGGGTACCTGGTAGCTGCAATTAAAGTACAAAGAGCTTCGGCTAGAAGACACAATTAGCATACAAATTTAAAATTTTCCAATATAAAATTTCTATGGTTGCAAATTTAATAATCACATTAACCCGAAGGATTATATTGTACTAACAGAGCAGACTATAACTTTGCCCAGTAAGAGATTTGCTAGCTAGTATTGATAACCCTCAACAGTTAGAAGAATTGGGTGTTTGTCATTTTATTTTGTAAAAGAAAACTGGTTACAAATTGTAGAAACTTAGATTGATTGTGATATTATAGTGACTGATGAAACAATAGCTTTCTTGGAATGTTTTGCTTGTCAATCACAAATAATTCAACCTGCAGAAAATATCGAGCCAGGACCCTAGGAATTCAGCATGATTTACTGACTTTTTTTCAATACTTTTGCTTTTTAACACCATATGTCGAGTAAAGTTGAGACACGAAGCATTAAGGAGGCAAGCTCACACTTGCAATTTTCCTCCAAATGAGTTGTTTGCCTCAGCCCAGAGGAAACAGCAAGCCGAGCTTAGGTATTTTGCGCATATGGACAGCTTTAAAGAAGGGCAGGAAAATAATTTCCCAAACCATCATCTCCTTATACAGCAGCAATTCCTCATGTTCAAAAAGCTGGTCAGATTTTTTGTTTGTACGCTATACTTTGTTTCATTCTAAAGGTACAGCCTGTCTCAAGTTAGAAGTGAAGGTCTTCTGAATAGACACACGTGGAATGGAGCTTCGGATCCCAGGAACACTCACAACATTGTTCCATTCAGTCATTTCAGAACATGCTGATCGTTGGTATAAATGGCCATCTCCTTAATTCAGTCCATATATTTCCAAAGCTGCACATCAGCAAGTTTGTAAGATCTGCCCATGACGAGCACAATCAAATCAGCCTGTTTTGTTAATACCCCCAATCCACTGCCTTCAACATTCATCACCATTGACATACAGTGACAACAGGATGTATCAACCACAAGATGCACTGCAACAACTCACCATAACTCTTTCAACACCACCCTCCAAAACTGCAACTGTTACCATCTAGAAGGACAAGAGTAGCAGATACATGGGAACACCAACACCTCCAAGTTTCCCTCCATGTCACGCACGATCCTGACTTGGAAAGATGTCACTGCTTCTTCAGTATCACAAAGTCAAAATGCTGGAACTCATTTTCTGCTGGTGTACTGACATGATATAGATTGTAGTGGTTCAAGAAGGCAGCTTTCTCAAGGGCAATTAAATAGGGACAATAAATGATTGCTTAGCCATAGAAGTTCACATCTTGCGAAAGAATAAATTTTAAAAAGAGATGGAGGAAGGCAAAGAGAGCCTATGCCTCAAATGAGTGATTAGGGCGATGAGTTTCACATTATCACAAATACTAGAAACTAAAATTTAATTTTGAACGCAAGTGAGTATGGAAAATTGGGGAAAGAACAAGTTCAGAAGAGGAGAGTTGACAGTCTTTACAGAGACAGCAATAAATACAGAGTAAACTGGTCATAAATATTGCAGCCGTGGAGTATTTTATTCAATCAAAAGACATTGATTAGGGTGATAGTGGAAATTAGGGATGGACAAGAAATGCTGGCCTTGTCAGCAAGGTTCACCTCCCATGTGCGAATAAAAGACAAAAAATTGTAGTGAAGGAGGAAAATGGTTAGGCATTAAGATAGACCAAAGGGATTTAAAAAAAGTCATTTCCTGTATTGTACATTCCTATGTCCTGTTATATAGTCTCTTCAAGGATCACATGACAAATGTAAGTGCATGAGTAGTGCTTTTGTAAGTTGGCTCACAATGGAGTTAGGCAAGTGGCATGAAAATAGTAAGATTTAATGTAAAAGCAGGAATGAATTTCTGAGGCTCTATAAGGCCACATTTGGAGTATTATGCACAGTTTTGGGGCCCATATCTCAGAAAGCATGTACTGGCCCTGGAGCGTGTTCAGAGGAGGTTCATGAGAATGGTCCCAGGAACGAAAAGCTTAACATTTGAGGAAAGTTTGAGCACTCTGAGTTCATACTCGATGGAGTTTAGAAAGATGAGGGGTATCTAATTGAAACATACAGAATACTGAATGGCCTGAACAGAGTAGATGTTGGGAAGATGTTTCCATTGGTAGGAGAGACTAGGACCTGAGGGCATAGCCTTAGAGTAAAGGGAAGACCTTTTAGAATGGCGTTAAGGAGGAACTTCTTCAGCCAGAGAGTGGTGAATCTATGGAATTTATTGCCACTGACGACTATGGAGGCCAGGTCATTGAGTATATTTAAGACAAAAATAGTTTTTTGTGTTTCAAGAGGATCAAGGGTTACGGAGAGAAAGCGGGAAAATGGAGTTGAGAAACCTATCAGCCATGATTGAGTGGTGCAGCAGACTTGATGGGCTGTATGGACTCATTTCTGCTCCTATGTCTTAAGGTCTTATCACATAAGGAGGCAGAATATTAGCAGAGATGCAGAGCAAGATACTGTTCGCAGATGTTCCCAATTAATGTCCACTTGTAAAGTAAAATGTAAAGTGTACATTTTATCAATCACATTTTAATAACTTGTTAAACTTAAATTTGGATCCAACTTTTCAGAAAGGAGGTAAGAGTCTGGGAATATATATGATAATACAGTCAGGTCATTTTTCCTGATCAGAAAGTGATACACTTTTAACCTCATAGCTTATAAGGGGACAGTGATCTCAAAGCAATTACTTAACAGCTCGCATAGACAGGAGGAATTCCTCACCTTGATGCCCACATTGGTATTGTGCATATCGACCCTGGCTCTCAGGTCCTTGCTGGCTTTCCTCGGTCCCAGGAAGTGCTTGATAAATTTAATGCTGTACTTGAGATTGTCCCCACAGCCACCCCACTGCCATGCTTCTCTGTTTTCCAGATCCGGGGACTCATCACAGGTACAACGCTCCATGCGGCCTGAGCTACAAGCCTTGGCCAATGAATGTGTGAGTCCAGCTGAAGAGATAGCAAACAGGAAGGCAGTCTCCTTAAAACCTGAAAGTGAAGGATCAAAATTATTCGCACAACATTGTATGAAGTAACAAATAACATTCGAGCCACACAAATACCAAGCAATGACCATCTTGAATAAGAGACATTCTAACCACTTCCTCTTCACATTAATGGTGTGTCCATCACTGAAATCCCCGCTACCAACATCCTAGGAGTTACCATTGATGAAACTGACTAGAATCACCACATAAACACTGTGGCTACAAGAACAGGTCAGAGGTTAGGAAAACTGCAGGGAGAAACTCTCTGCAAAGCCTGTCCACCATGTACAAATTGTAAGTCAGAAGGGTAATGGAATACTCCCCATTTGCCTGGATGGGTGCAGTTCCAACAAGCGTTACACTCAACAAACTTGTCAGCATACATGACAAAGCAGCCCACTTGATTGGCACTGCATTCACAAGCATCCACTCCATCCACCACAGGTGCTCAGTAGCAGCAGTGTGTACTACCTACAAGATGCATTGCATAAATTCACCAAAGATCCTTAAACAGCTCCTTTCAAACCCATAACCACTTCTATCGAGAAGAACAAGGGCAGCAAATACAAAGGAATACCACCACGTTCAAGTTCCTGTCCAAGCCACCCACCATCCTGACTTGGAAATATGTCATCATTCCTTCACTGTCACTGGACCACAATCCTGGAATTCCCTCCCTAAAGGCATTGTGGGTCAACCTAAAGCATGTGGACTGCAAGAAAGTAGCTCTCAGTGGTTCAAGAAAATACCTTCTCAAGGGCAACTCGGGACGGGCAATAAATGCTGGCCAGCCTATGCTGCCCACATCACACAAGTAAATTTTTTAAAGTGGCACTAGAGCCGGCTGCACATGGTTGGGGTCATACTTCAGCTCATTGTACAACTGATTAAACAGGAACTGTAATCATCCTATTTGTCACAAATTTCACATCATTTAATGAGAATATTTACTGTGTAGTTAAGTAAAACAGTTAATCAGAGGAAATTTCAAAGCATTTTTTGAAGAGCCATCAGCCCCTGTGCACTGGGGCCCTGATCCAGTCCTGCCTCAACTTAAAACTTCTCATCCTGCGTTCCAATCCCTTCTTCAACTCATCCTTTCCTGCCTACATAACCTTCTCCAGGCCTTCAATACTCTGAGGAATCTGTGTTTCTGTTTCTTTTATCTCTGACTACTTTTGTGTCATCATTAGCAATCTTGCCTCCAAACATCTAATCCCTAAGCTCAGAAACTCCCTTCTTAAAGTTGTCTGCCTTGACCGCTGTTCTCACTCTGAAAATGTCTTACCACTTTAACCAAGTTGCCTGTCCTCAGACATGGCTCAGTGTCAGGTTTTGGTTAAAACACTCCTGTGCAATGCCTTGGGATATTTTACTATTTTAAAAGCATGTTAGAAATTTGAGTTGTTGTCTTTGAGTCCCAAAGCAGCTGTCAAAAGTTCCATTCCATACACAAATCAATGACAGAGTGAAAATGTTTTACAATTCAAAATTTTAAAGTAAGCCTTTATGATACAATTGAAACAAATCTTCATTACTGGGCTGCTCTCAATAACGAGGCACAAAGTTAAAAAAAAGACAAAAGAACACAGTGTTTTGGATAGACACAAATAGTGATAGTGGTTACTCTAAGATTTCGAAGACTTTGGGAAAAGTTAAAAGGATGACCACTATTTAGTTTAATCTCAGGTGGAGAATTTGAGAAGAACATTTTGCATCCATTCAAAATTCAGTTAACCAAGATTGCCCAGATAACTACACAGCAATGAGGCCATCTATCATCTCGACACAGCAACTTAACCCCAGTACAAAATCGAACTTCCTTCATTGCTAACAAACTTTTACCTCAATACCTTTCCTAAAAGACTGTTCCACTTGCAATAAACTTGAGAGAAAGAAATACCCCTTAATTAATACACCAGCTTACCTTTTACATGTTTGTACCTATGCACCTTTGTTCTACAGTCATTATTTAATTATAAATAAAGTTGCAAATGAATCAATTGCTATTCCAATGTCACTATTCACCTTCATTGTTTTTCTTTAGGGCATTAAGAATCAACCACATGATCTGAGATCAAAATCAAACGTAGACCAGACCTGATTAGATTAGATTAGATTAGATTACATTACAGCGTGGAAACAGGCCCTTCGGTCCAACAAGTCCACACTGACCCGCCGAAGAGCAACCCACCCATACCCTTACATTTACCCCTTACCTAACACTACGGGCAATTTAGCATGGCCAATTCACCTGACCTGCACATCTTTGGACTGTGGGAGGAAACCGGAGCACCCGAAGGAAACCCACGCAGACACAGGGAGAACGTGCAAACTCCACACAGTCAGTCGCCTGAGGTGGGAATTGAAACCGGGCAGTGGGTTCTCTTCCCTGAAAGGACAATAATGACTAAATTGGACTTTTCTACTAACCACCAGCTTTTGTTATCATTTCCGGTGCAAATTAGCAGATCCATCAAATTCAATTTCATAGCTTGCCGTGATTGCATTTGAATTATTGTTTATTTTTTGCCTAGTGCAGCCACAATGTTAAAAAACTTAATATTATTACTTTCAAGTAATGAACTATTAAATATCACTCGATAAACTCATAACATTTCAAAAATTAAAACTGCAAGTTCATAGAAAAACAAGTGCAAACACAGTTCATTTAATAGCAGACCTATTCTGGATGTATAACATTCCAAAACAAAGATAAACACTTGCATCCTTTACTTTTTCCAATACTTTTCATCCTTTTTCTGACGAAAGGTCATCAATGTGAAAGACTGTTTCTCAGAGGCTACCTGAGTTGTGTATTTGCAGTATTTTCTGTTTTTTGCTATGTTTGGATATTTCATTCTGCAGATGTTTCAGTGGCTCCCTGGTAATTATATCCAGCCCTCAGAACAGACTAAGCTTTCTAATGATGCAAGAGAATGTTTAGATGCAGCAATCCACCAAAAGTTGCTGGATAGTTAAAACAGTATTGAATTTATACTATTAAAAATGCCTTTCACTATAGCATTTTTGTGCAGACACTTGTATTCCATATGAATCCCTCCCCACCTTATATCATCTCATCCTATCTCCACACTTATCTGTCCCTTTCTTCCTCATGCATGCGTCTAGCTTTGTTTTACACATTTATGCTTAAAAAAAACCCAGAAAGTTGCAGGAAGATCTCAGCAGGTCTGCCAGCATTTATGGAGAAAGAGAAACAGTTAATGGTTCAAGTCCAAAATGACTCTTATTCAAACTGAGGGAAAGTGGATATGTGGTGGGTTTTGTGCTATTGAAAGTAGGGATGAGAAGGAAAGGCGATAGGTAAGATAAAGGATAAGGGAAGAGATTAAATGACAGAGATGTCAGGTATCAAAGTGTGAATGACAGAATAATGAACAGCTCTGTCTGAAAGCAAAGAAAAAAGAATCAAAACTGGGACAGAGCTGAAATTGTCAAAGGCAATGTTGAATCCAGAAGGCTGAAAAGTTCTTCCTTGAAAGATGAATCTTGAGCTCACATTGAGCTTCTTGGAATATAACAGCCGGACAAGGACTGAAATGAGAGCAGGAGAGTAAGGTGGGGAATTAAAATGGCATTAGCTGGGAGCTCCAGGTCATGATTGTGGATTGAGCAGAGACATTCTGCAAAGCAGTCACCCAATCTGTGTTGGCTCTCTTTTATCTCGAGCGGTCACATTATGAGCAACAAATATACAGACTAGATTGAAAAAAAAAACTCGTAAATTGCTGCTTCATTTTGTGATGAGTTTGTGGCTCTGGACAGTAAGGAGACTGGAGGTAAAATGTCAGGTGCTGCATCTTCTGAAGTTGCATGGGAAAATACCATAAACTGGGGGCAAAGCCTTGAGAGCTCTTAGAGCACTGGAGTAGAATGATGTGGAGGGAACATTCCTCACAAGACACTGAAAGGAGAGATGATATGTTTGGTGATGGCATGCTGCTGGAGTTGGCAGAAATTTAATGTAGAGGCTGGTGCGGTGAAAGGGGAGCCTTATCATGGTTCTTCAAGGGAGGGAAAGGATGAGAGTAGAATGGGTTTGATGTGGTTGAGGTCACAATCAACCAGTATAAAGAATAGTCTTTCAGGAGCAATGTGTTGGAAAGTTGCAGATGTAACAGCGAAACTGAAAGACTGAAATCGAATCCTTACAGAACACAGGATGTGAAGTGTAGGTCAAGGTAGCTGAGAGAGACAATGGGCTTATAATGAATATTAGTAGATAGGCTATGCATCTAGGCTCATCATCTCAACCACTCCATGTCAGAACAAGTTCTACATTGTCATACTCTCTGAAGAGATTTCTCCTGACACTCTTACTAAATTTATTATTGACATTCTTACCTGTATATGCCCTGGCTCTGCAAAAAATGGAAATATATTCTCTATTAAATGTTTTCACACATTTAGTTGTTCCTTTCCCAGAAAAACATCTGAGCCTTGTAAATTTTAAATCTTACTCTGGAGTTTCTTAGTCATGGTGTTATATTGGAGATAACTAATAGCTGCCTTCCGTGTGTTAATTATTCAAAATATTAGCCCAAAGAATCCCTTGATTATTTTGTAATTACTAGTGGATATTCATTATGTCTTCTGTGAAATACCTGAGATCACCTTCAATGCATTACAACATAAATCTTACACTGCGTAATCTGACTATAAATCATTTTCCACCATTTCTAATCAATGAATTAATATGCAACTTATTTTAACTATTGTAGCACTAGATTTCTTTTGCAAATCCTACTTCATATTTTTCTCAAATGGTGTTGCAAAGTGTATTTTCTGAAGGCATGCAGTTGTTCTTAATCTCAGCTTCAAAAATGTGCAAAGCCATTCTGAAGAAGGGTCACTGGACCCAAAACGTTAACTGTGATTTCTCTCCACGGATGCTGCCGGACCTGTTCACTTTTTCCAGCAGTTTCTATTTTTGTTTCCAAAAATGTGCAATTTGATTCACATTGTTTTCTGTATACAGGCTCGCCCAGCTCAGCAGCCCCCTTAAAAAGATCAACAGCTTCATCAGGTTAATGTAGATTTTAAAAGAGAACAAAAGCATGTCTCCATTATAGTCACATTTTTCTGACTAATGTTATTTGTCACCACCTTCACTTTCATCTTCCAGTGCCCAGTTGATAAAAGGATGCCACTTCAGCACAATTGTACTAAGTAAAATTCCTGGTCTGTGTGGAGGAAGATGATTTCAGGCATGACAGGAGTTGGTGATGTTACAACAGTCCTGCCTGCTCTAGGAGTTAACAGCAAAGGAAAAAAAATCAGCCAGTGCCTCTGTTTCTAGGTACAGTTCAAAAATATGCAAAAATTGCTGGTGAAAGTCACAGGTTGGGTAGAATCTGTAGGGAGAAACATACAGGGAACATTTCTCAAGTCCAGTGATTCACTAGACTCATAACGTTAACTCGGCTTTCTTCGCATAGATGCTACCAGAACTACTGAGTTCCACCTGCAATTTCTAATTTTGTTTTCGATCTCCAACATCCACAATTCTTTGTTATATTTTATTCAAAATATGCATAAGCAGGAAATGCAGCAGAGCTGGACTGAGGTTCTTAAACATGAATACTGATCAAGTATATAACTATAATCAGGACTTATACAGGTGAGGTACTCCCCAGGTAAGGTCCTGGGGAGTATTCCCGAACAAAGCGACCTTGGTATGCAGGTTCGTAGCTCCTTGAAAGTGGTGTTGCTGGTAGATTGGTTAGTGAAGAAGGTCCTTGGTATACTTTCCTTTATTGGTCACAGCACTAAGTGTAGGAGTTGGGAGGTCATGCTCCAGCTGTACAGGACATTGGTAAGGCCACTTTTGGAATATTGTGTGCAATTCTCATCTCCCTCCTACGGGAAGTATGTTGTGAAATTTGAAAGGATTCAGAAAAGATTGACAAAGATTTTGCCAGTGTTAGAGGGTTTGACCTATAGGGAGAGGCTGAACAGGCTGGGGCTGTTTTCCCTGAAGCATCGAGGCTGAGGGGTGACCTTATAGTTGTTTAAAAAACCATGAGGGGCATGGATAGGGTAAATAGATAAGGTCTTTTCCCTGAGGTGGGAGAGTCCAGAACTAGAGGGCATAGGTTTAAGGTGAGAGGGGAAAGATTCAAAAGGGACATAAGGGCCAACATTTTTACAGAGAGGGTGGTGCGTGTATGGAATGAGCTGTAGAGGAAGTGGTGGATGCTGGTACAGTTACAACATTTAAAGGACATCTGGATAGGTTTATGAATAGGAGGACTTTAGAGGGATATGGACCAAGTGCCGGCAAATGGGACGAGATTAATTTAGGATATCTGGTCGGCATGGATAAGTTGGACTGGAAGGTCTATTTCCGTGCTGTATGTCTTTATGACTCTATGACTATCATCTGTAGGACTACACTCACATCAAGACAGCACCTCCCAGAAAGCAGGGGATAAAAATGAAATAATTTTTGAAAAATAACAAACTAGACTATTAATAATAAGGTGGTGAGATAATACTCAGAAAAACAATTGAGCTGCTAAATTACACTGCATTTGCATCACTGATTCTGAACATATATATATTCTTAAATCTTTACCACAATATTGCATGCATAGGCTTAAGGGACTTTTAATTAAAATATGACAAAATTTAGAAGATCCTTTTATTCTGAAATAATAATCTGATGAATATAAAATAATCAAATTTATGCATACCATACAATTGTCACTGAAATAACTCCAAAGAGGTCAGTATCCCATCACCAAGTCCTTGACACATGAAGAGTGCTTGACACTGATCCATCTCCCTCAGAGCCAGCTCTCACAGTGACAGGATGTCTGACACTCCTGTACATATCTGTCAGCCAAGGCTCCTTGACTGGTCCAGATTAACAGCCCCAATCATGGAACTCATATTCTATGTGGTCCACCTGGCTGCCTTCAATACAATCACTACATCCCTCCCCCTTTGAGTCCAAGGACACAGGCTAGATCTTTTTTGAAAGCTCCTCCTGAGTCTTATCACTGGGTCAGGTTCCTCCAACTCTACCTCTGTTACAGGTATCATGTAACACACAGCAGCTTGCCTCTTCCACCCAGAGTGTCTTGGAAGAAACTCACTCTCTTCTTCAGGTGGCAAAGATATTGAGGCGGCAACATCCACCATGTTCATCTCAAATTCTGAGGTATCTTTAACACTTGATGGAAAGGGAGAACCCATGGGTTCCGAAACTGTCAGTAAGAGTGTTGAGGAGCTAGGCACATTTTGCTCCCAGATCGTTTGACAGTTTGCAGCTTTCATATGGTCCACATGGTTGCTTAGGACCAACTTTATATGTCACTGGGCCTGACCTTGTTTTTACCATGCCTCTTAACCAAGCAGGGGTATTCCCCTAATCCCTGCACTAAACTTCACCCCCTGAAATAAACTGTCTCTCTCACTTACAGCATAGAACATTACAGCACATTACAGGCTCTTTAGCCCTCGATGTTGCGCCAACTTGTAAAATAATTCTGAAGCCCATCCAAACTAAACTATTTCATTTTCATCCATACGTTTATCCAATGACCATTTAAATGTCCTTAAGGGTGACGAGTCTACTACTGTTGCAAGCAAGGCATTCCACGCACCTACTATTATCTGAGTAAAGAACCTACCTCTGATATCTGTCTGATATCTATCACCCCCCAATTTAAAACCATGTCCCCTCGTGCTGGCTATCACCATCCGAGGAAAAAGGCTGTCACTGTCTAACCCTGTGATTATCTTAAAGTCTCAATTAAGTCACCTCTCAACCTTCTTCTAATGAAAACAGTCTCAAATCCCTCAGCCTCTCCTCATAAGACCTTCTCTCCATACCAGGCAACATCCTAGCAAATCTCCTCTAAACCCTTTCCAAAGCTTTCATATCCTTTCTATAATGTGGTGATCAGAACTGCACACAATACCCACAGTGCGGCCACACCACAATTTTATACAGCTCTAACATATCCTCATGGCTCCGAAACTCAATCCCAATACCAATAAAAGCCAATACACCATATGCCTTCTTAACAACTCCATTAACCTGGGTGGCAACGTTCAGGAATCTATGCAAATTAACACTAAGAACTGTCTGCTCATCTACACTACCAAGAATCTTACCATTAGCTGATTACTCTGTATTCCTGTTGCTCCTTCCAAAGTGAATCACTTCACACTTTTCCCACATTAAACACCATTTGCCACCTCTCAGCCCAGCTCTCAGCTTATCCATGTCCCTCTGTAACCTGCAACATCCTTTGGCACTATCCATAACTGCACCAACTTTAGTGTCATCCACAAGTTTACTAACCCATCCTTCCACGCCCTCATCCAGGTCATTTATAACAGTGACCCCAAAACAGATCCTTGCAGTACCCCACAAGTAATGGAACTCCACAATGAATATCTTCCATCAATCACTATTCTCTGTTTTATTTCAGCTAGACAATTTCTGATCCAAGCAGCTAAATCACCCCAATCTGTATCTTGTGCAGTAACCTACCAAGGGGAACCTCATCAAACGCCTTACTGAAATTCAAATACACCACATCAGCTGCTTTACCCTCATCCACTTGTTTGGTCACCTTCTCAAAGAACTCAATAAGGTTTGTGAGGCGCGACCTACGCTTCACAAAACCATACTGACTATCCATAATCAACTTATTTCTTTCTCGATGATTATAAATCCTATCTGTTATAACCTTTTCCAGCACTTTACCCATAACCGAAGTAAGGCTCACTGGTCTGTAATTACCAGGGTTGTCTCTACTCCCCTTCTTGAACAAGGGGACAATATTTGCTATCCTCCAGTCTTCTGGCAATTTTCCTGTGGACAATGACAACATAAAGATCAAAGCTAAAGTATCTGCAATCTCCTCCCTGGCTTAGTGGAGTCTTGTGTCCAGCACTAGCAATCCTGATGCCACTTCTCCCACTCCCCCATCCAGGAAGATCAGATATAACCTGGTGCAGAGTCTTCTCCTCATTAGTATTGTGCTGGAGCTATCCCTGTAGTTGTATGAAGGGTGGTCCTATAATCAAATAGGAGCTGGGACAGTTGGTAGTGAGTGAAGCTGCCGACAGCTTCTTTAACCCTGCCTTCAAAGTTTGGACTGGTCTTTCCACCAGACCATTACAAGATTGATAATATAGAGCTGATTTGTATGCCAAAAGCCACTCAACTTTTGAAAATACCCAAAATCCCTATTGGTAAATGTTGGTTTGTTGTCTGTGACCAACACTTCTGAGAGTCCGTGTTTTGCAAAAGATGCGCGCAGTTTTTCTATTGCCATGCCCGTGTTTGACAAATGAATTTATGCACGTCCAGCCACCTTGAGTGGGCATCTACAATGACAAAGAACACTGAGCCCATCAAAGAACCAGAATATCAGCATGTAACCGAGACCAGAGTTTATCCAGTCGTTCCCATGAATGTGGGGGAGCTGCTGGTGGTAATTTTTGTCTATTTTGACACTCTGGGTACTGCCCAACCAATGTGGCTATGTCTGCATCCAATCCTGGCCATCGGGCATAACTTTTCACCAACATCTTAATTTTGAAAACCCCTAGATGACTTTGGTGGAGTTGATATAGTACATGGCAGCAATCTCTGCTCGGGACACATTTTTGCTCACCATAATTATATGTGCCCTTGACAGTGATCTGGTCTTTCTGGATCCAAAAAGGTTTTAGTTCTGGTTGTAACTTTGATTTCTCCCATCACCACCAACTTTTTCAGTTTTGCCAAGACTGGATTGTCCTGTGTCCAAAGTCTGATATTGTCAACTATGACTGGACGTGTGTCCAGAAAATTTAAAACCATTACTGCCTCTTCCAGTGGAGGGGGTGTATATCTGCCAGCTGGAGGAGACTCAATGCATCCGCATTTGCTATCAGGTTCCCTGCACAGTGTTCCAACTTGTAATTATATGTATTTATTAGAGCCCACCACAGAATTCAGCCTGAAGCAATGGGCTGCACTGGCTTGTTCTCTTTAAATAGACCTAGCAGGGGTTTATGGCCTGTTATTATTACAAATTTACATCTGTGAAGGTATTAGTGGAACTTCCTGATTCCAAATATGACTGCCAAACCTTCCTTCGCTACCTGAGCATTATGCGCTCAGTATTAGCCAAAGTCCTGGGTATATATGCTATTGGATGTTCCTCTCCATTGAGTCACCATGAGCTAATATTACCCTGATGCTGTATGCGGAGGCATTGCATGTCAATACCAAATCTCGCTTGGGATCATAGTGTACCAACACCTTAGAGGATGACAGCTGTTTCTTCACTTCCCTGGAAAAATGGCTTGGCTTTGTGACCATTTCCAAGGCTGACTCTTTTTAAAGATTTTATGAAAAGGTGCAAGAATGGACACCAAGTTATATATGAACTTTCCATAATAGTTCACCAGCCCATTGAAAGACCTAAATGTTTGTCCTCACTTTATCTTCTAATGGGTGTAACCTGGTCTTGTCAACTCTTTAGCCCAAGTAGATCTATTGGAGTGCCTTGGACAACATTTTTCCCTTCCAAGACATATGCCCACCTGGGAGAAATGTCTAAGGACTATGTCCAAGTTCTTTAAGTACACCTTATTTTCCTTCCCTGTTGTTAGCATGTCATTTAGATAAATGGCAATCTGGGACAGACCTTGTAAACTGTTCTCCATCATTCGTAGAATAATTGCACAGGCTGACAATACCCTAAAAGGCAGTCTCACATATTGGTACAAACATTTACTTAATTGGAGCATAATTCTGGGAATCCTCATCTAATCACAATTACAAGTATGCATGGCACATGTTGAGCTTTGGGAAGGGCAGATGCCCCCTGTCAGCTTGGCATATAAATCCTCCATGATTGGGTATTATCCAGCTGCAAAAAGTGATTTACCATTTATTTAAAATTCACGTTAAGGCGAGCCGACCCATCAGGCTTCACAATCGGTACCAACTGGTGCTGCCCATTCTGTAAACTGGTTTGATGATTCCAGCACTTTCCAGCCTTTTGATTTCTCCATCTACTTTTGCATGTAGGCGAATGGCACTGGGTGTGCCTTGCAGAGCCAAACAATTGCTTCCTGGCCAACATACAAGATGGCCTTGGCTCCTTTGATAGTGCTTCCTGAAAAACGTCCACGTACTTAATTAGGACTTCACTCACTTCCACCTAAAAAATGTTGAGCCGATCTTGGTGAATCTTCCTCATCCAATTTTGTCCCATCAAGCTTGGGCCCAAACATTTTACTGCTATCAATGGTAACTGAATCAGCTGCTTCTCATAACAGACCAGAACCGAAGTTATACCATTAATCTGATAAATTTCCCCATTATAGGTCCTCAGTTCATCTGAGGTGCTGCACAAAATTAAGGTTTGGAGTCCAGAGCAAATTTTGTTAAAGATTGGTTTTGTTCTCATTGAAACAGCCAGACCGGTATCAACCTCCGTTAGAACCAGGTGACCATTTCATTGATTGATTCAAACTTGGATGTTGCAAAGAAATTTAACAGTTCCAAACCAGATGTGGGTGGATTTCTCATGGTGTGGACTCCCCTGGATATTGGCCTATAAGTTCTCTTACTGCATTTAGGTCTAGTCTCGACTTCGCATTCGAGCAACAACTCCAATGGCTTGCTGCACCAGATCCTGAAGAAATTTTTAAACATTTAGCCAAAGCTTGGCTTCAATTTAGGGTTTTGCTGTGGGTTGACCTGGAGTCCCTCTGTTCAGGCTATGCCCTGACTGAGGCTATGCAATTGCCTGCACTCAAGTGATGTCCCCCAAGCTCAGCTGGACTGGCATGGGTGTTCATTTCCATTGGAATAACTTGCCATATTTTCCAATGATAAAGCCATGTGTCGTGCCTGTTTAAAGACCTGTTGGGCTTCAGCTAGCCGGTGCATTTGCATGGTTACACCATTACTCCCACATACCAAATGGTCTTCCAGCATTTCATTAAAGGCTAAACTAAAGTCACATTCTTCTGCTAATCATCTTAACCTAGTCAAAAATCCTGATACGGATTACCCTGGTTCTCAAATTGCCTAATAGCATCTCAGAATTTGAGGAGGCTTAGAGTTGTAATATTCATTGATTAAACCCTGCAACTCTTGAAAGGTTTCAGTACCTGGTACCTCAGGGAAGCTAAGGCTCCTAATAACCAAAAACATTGTGAGTCCACAGGCTGTCAGGAGAATTACTCATTGCTTTTCATCTGCCCAATGTCATTTGTCCAGTCTTTGATGGTAGGAGCAAACAAGTCAAACTTCCCAAATAACAGCATGATGCCAGAAATGCTTGACCTAACTGAAAGATGACTGTTGTGAGTGAATTTCATCAGCAGTGTGCTTTTCTCTCATCACCACTGAAGTAACTCCACAGAGGCTGGTACCCCGTCACCAAGTCACCATTTATTTACAGATGGAGAATCCTTGCCACTGATCCAGCTCCTTCTGAGCCAGGTCTTAAGTGTCAGGATATTTATCTCTGTCAGCCAGGGCTCCCTGATTGGACTAGATTAACAGCCCCAAACAGGAAACTCATATTCTATGAGCTCCACCTGGATGACCTCATTACAATCACAATAATCCAAGACTTGCATTTATTTAGCACGTCTCGCTACTATTGAATGTCTCAAAGCATTTTACAGCCAATAAAATATTTGCACAACTGAAGTGTAATCATTGACGGCAGCTAATTTGCATGCAGCATTGCACAAACTGTAATGTGATAATGACCAAACAATCTGCATTTGTAATGTTAAGTAAGGCATAATAATTAGCCAGAATAAAACAAAGAATTGAGGATGCAGGAGATCTGAAACAAAAACTTAAATTGCTGGCAAGATTCAGCAGATCTGACAGCATTTGTGAAAGAGAAACAGTTGACATTTCAAGACCAATCTTTCAGACTGGTTGAACCTAATATAGCACAATTATTAGTCTGCAATTGGGTATTTTACTCCAACTGAAAGGACAGATAGGGTCCCTCAGTTTCCTTCAAAAATACCTCCTTAGCATAGCATTTCCTCAGTACTGCCCTGAACTCTTGCATGTTTTTACTTAAACCAAGAGCCTTCTCAATTAAATGCATAAGTGCTGCTAACTGAGTCACAATTAATACTAAATTTGACCCATCGAGTTCACACCGGCTCTCCAAAGAGCATCCACCCATAACCCCCCACCCCCCCCAACCCCCAACCTCACCACTCTATCCCTGTGACCCAACATTTCCCATGGCTAATCCACCTAACCTACACATCCTTGGATAACATAGGCATTTCCCTTTAGCTAATCCACCTAACCTGCACATCTTTGGACAGTGGGAGGAAACCAGAGCACCCAAAGGAAACCGAACAGACACAGGGAGAATGTACAAATTCCACACGGACAGTTGTCCAAGGGTAGAATCAAACCTGAGTCCCTGGTGTTGTGAGGCAGCAGTGGTAACCACTGAGCCACCATGCTGTCCTCATATTGGGCTTGTGTTATTTTTCATATAACTGGAAACTTGAAGGTCACTGCTGAATATTACTTTTCTGTATCTTAAAAGGGCACCATATTCAACTAAAATTGTTCAATACGTTTTTCTGATTTGCTTCTTGTCACATCAGTCATTTTAATGAATCACTTGTTCCTGAGGTCACCATGAGAAAGAAGGCAAATTGTTCTTTTGTTCAGGAAGGTAATGTCCCTTTAAGGAACTTTCAGTTTCAGTGTCCGAAGAATGGAGGCTACAGATAGGTAACAATGTACACCTCCGCCTAATGTGCCAATATAACAGAGCACTGATCATTTCACTGTAATGACTTGTCTTTACTGGAGACTTGGTGAGTTTTGGGATCTTGTTTTAATTTCTGTGAATGTATTGCAGCTCTGAAGGCTTGAATTGCAGCCTTCAGTGCAGAAGAGACGGATGATCTCAGCCAGGTGTGTGGGAATGGAAGAGTTGACCTCAATGTTCCCAGGCCGCGCAGTGAGCAGTAAACCCTGCAGGGCTCCTGAACCTGATCGCTATCCAGTGACCCCTGCCCCTGGTGGAAAGCACACCTGTGGAAGAATTTGCTGGCTCGGTGATGCTCATGGTCCAAATAGCCTGCAGACATTCATCCCCAGGAATTGCTGTCACAAGTGAAATCCCTATCCTCCCATTGATCAAGGCCAGACAACCCATTCCAAATCTGGGTCAGTTTCCATAGTTACCTGTCTGCCAATACCTGCAAGGTCACATCAGCAATGGTCATTCTTGTTCAAAAGCTACATGCCCTTTTAAGGTGGCGTGAAGTGCCCCTGAGGCCAAAAAGGACTGAAGCAATTTTTCTTTTTGAAAAAAAAATTCAGATCTCATACGAGCCAATCCAAACTGGGAAGTGTAATCCAATCTCTCAAGCGGTCAGAATTCACCTCAGATTCTTGGTTCCATTCATTAGCAACCATGCCCACCTACCCCCAAAGCTCAAGGAATGAAGGGGGCAAGTCCCCTCCACTCCACAAATTGTGGAGGCTTTCTGACAAGAATTATATCAGGAGAGTATTATTGCAGCAAGTTGGGGCCATAAAGCTGTCAGCTGCAGTAGACCTGTAACCCTGCAGGGACTGTTGCCTTTCTGAGATGAGTGGGATACAATTAATAACAGATACTTAACTCCAACATAGCAGGTGGACCGTGTACAGATTCAGCTCACTGCTGGAGTGATTAACAAGCTGTTTCAAGCTAACAGTGCAGGAGGAGTTAAATACCAATTCACCTTTCACAGAATCATGGCACATCCCCTTGCCAGTGTCACTGTGGTATCTTAATCCTGCTTTATTGCTTGTAGTCAAGAACAAGGTACGTGGGTTCACTTTACCCCAGTTAAGGTAACTATGTGAACTCATGGAAGCTCGCCAAGATAGAAATGATGATTCTGTGTTACAGCTGAGCAGGGGAGAGGTGGAGGAGTTCTCATAGAATCAAATATTCACCTCTCCATTGATTGAGGGTGAGACCTCAGCCACAGGGAGGGTGTTTGGAGATATCAGACCTTCCAGACTACCAACCACATCAGAGCTGAAAATGTGTGGCTGGAAAAATGCAGCAGGTCAGGCAGCATCCAAGGAGCAGGAGAATCGACGTTCGGGCATGAGCCCTTCAGGAAGAGAGCTTCTTCAAGGAAGGCATCCTTGTAAGAGGATTCACAGTAGGTTAAAATCTTCTGGGAGAAAGTGAGGACTCCAGATGCTGGAGATCAGAGCTGAAAATGTATTGCTGGAAAAGCGCAGCAGGTCAGGCAGCATCCAAGGAGCAGGAGAATCGACATTTCGGGCATGAGCCCATGCCCGAAACGTCGATTCTCCTACTCCTTGGATGCTGCCTGACCTACTGCGCTTTTCCAGCAACACATTTTCAGCTCCGATCTCCAGCATCTGCAGTCCTCACTTTCTACCAACCACATCAGTCAGATTCATAGCTGTGTTGGTAAAGGTCTTAAAAAAAGAATGCTCAACCATCAGTTCATCATGGGTAATGAATGATTCCCAGGAAAAAGTCTTTCACATGAGTAATAATAAGTTTTTTAATGCTAACTAAACCAACAACATTCACAAAATGTACTTTCCTACAAATAATTTTCATCCAAAATCTTTTGCAGTTTGAAAATGCTCCAAGTTAGAACTTGGAACTGATGAACACAAGGAATGGGAGCAGGAATAGAGCAAATAGTCATTTGAGTGCAGTCTACCATTCAGTATGATCATGAATAATCACGATTGTCAAGTATTTTTCTGTCTGTTCCCATACCTCTTGATCTGCCCATCCAAACCTTAAATGTATTCAACAGTGGAGCATCCACAATCCACTTGGATAGTTAGTTCCAAAGATTCACAATCCTTTGAGTGAAGTAATTTCTCCTCATCTCAGTCCTGAATGTTGGCCCTTTATCCTGACAATGTGGGCCCCTGTTTTAGGTTTTGCCAACCATCAGAAATGATCTCTTCATATTTACTGTATTAATGGTTTTTTTTTAAATGGGATCACCTCTCAGTCTTCTGAACTCCAGAGACTACATGCCCAATAGAAACTATATTCTATAGATCCAATGTTGTCAAAGTAAATCAGGCCAAACTCCTCATCCCAGGAACAAAATTAGTGACTTCCAATGCAGATATATCATTCCTTAAATATAGAGACAAAACTGCACAGTTTTCCAGCTATGGTCTCACTAAAGCCTTGAAAATTGCAGTACAACTTCTTTATTCCTATAGTATAATGTTCAATAAATGCCAACGTGTCAGTTCCCATTTAAATAACTTGCCGTATGCTCTCTATGTTGATTTATGAGCATAGCCAGGTCTCTCCGAACATCAAAATGTGCAATTTTCATACTCCTAAAAATATTCTGCTTTCGAATTATGAACAAAGTGCATAATTTTACACTTCCCAACATTATATTCTATTTATTGTCTTGTTGGAACTGTCCTTGTTTGCAAACAACATGGTTCCAGGCAACCATTACAAATTTAAATGTTCCAAACATTGATTTCTCTTCAGCTTTTCCTCTAAATTATTATTGTTCACCTCTTGACAACCATTGGGATACTATTTCACTGACAGATACTGCCCAATAGTACCTCATTCAATGGTCCACTCTCCTGTGTTAACCTATTGTCAACTTCTTGTTGGATCAAGTAACTCATCACAGCCAAAGCCAATCTTACGCTTGCCAATTATCTGTGCTAAAGTGCCTTTAAAAAGGTACCATTCAATAGTGACCAGCAGAGCAGGGCTTCACCTGTCTCATCCACCAGACTTGCTATTCCAAGGTTACTAAACCAACTGCAAAATTCTAATAATTACCTCCCTGTTACATGTGCACTAAAAGCTAAACATGGGACTGTCAAATCAGTATCATATTGTCCAACATACAATTGTACATTTACTCCTCTGGCTATCAAGGAAATAAAAGCACAGTACTTCAGACTTGCCCTGTGCCTTCATAGAATCAGACAGTACAGAAGAGGTCCTTCAGCCCATTGAGTCTGTACTGCCAAAAATACATCACCAACTACACTAGTCCCACATTCCCAGCAGGCACATAACCTTGAATATTATGACTTTATTGTCTGATCATTCCTCAAGTGTGAGATTGTATTATTTAGACACATAGCCATGCCTGGCTACTGCACTTCACAGTGGCCGTACCATTGCTTGGAACAGGATCAGCATATCTGCAGTTTGAACCTTCCTGGTCAGGTTGACTCAGGTTTCTTCACAATTGAAGATTGCATTAGAATTTCACCATGGTGAGAACCATCACCAGTTCAAAACAGAAAGAAACCAGCAATTATAAAAAGTGCAGATACCAAACAAATGAGCTAGCATGAAAATCAGTCAACATACAATATGATGTATAATTTCTTGTAATGTACAGTGAGCTTAGTAGTGTTCACCATTATGAATGTACAATTCATCCTGTTTAAAAAATATTTTGAGCAGAGGAGAATGGGAAAAGCCTATCAAATGCGATATCATGCTCCAGCAAATTTTAGTGCAGTATCTAAAATGTCTCCTTTATTAAGAAAGAAATCAACAGATGAAAGAATAAATCAACAGTGTCACTCTTAATGGCATGGTGTGCACAGTTAGGCACACTGCTTATATCCTAAACCTGCATTGTCACTCCTACCTTGGATATGGTGGTGTTAACAATTAGTAGAAATTTGACAGGGTATGGTAAGATTTCTTTTGACTTCAGATTGTGCCATTCGATCCCCATGGTGCATTGCAGACAATTGATTTGATGGATGGGTATTGGATGTGCTGCTATGTGAGGCACCTTTTAAGTCTACATTGTTATTACGTTTAATGGTTACATGTACAGCTGCCATATGAATAGGACGAAAAACCTACAAAAAGTGCTTGAGAATATTCACATACAAATTAAATTCAGAAACATGATGAAACAGTGCAAGGCACAAAATTAAAATGTAATATTGAGCAAAAAGGAGCATTCAGAACTGTACCATAGCAAGAGGCAGTGCTGTTAGCCCACAGTTAACTGGTTATTATGTAGCAGCATGTATGTCCAAACAGCTCAAACAAAATGGCAGGTCAGCAGGGTCCAGTTGAGATAAGATCTTCCATTCTATTGGAAGATCTTGGCCAATTGCTGTTCTGTGAAGTGCTCTTTGACCTCAACTGTGGCAACTGGAACCTGTCTGAAACCCTCCAAAAAAGTCACCAGATCTGAATTACAGTCAAAGACTTTGGAGGGTTCTGACTTATTACCTGAATAACTAACAAGGAAATGTAGGAGGGATTAAAATCTGCTCTAATTCCTGGTTAAGTGTAAAATTGATTCACCAATCATTTTCACTAACCTCTCCAATCAATTGTACTGATCCTTAATCACCTCACGTTGACACCCACCTTGACCTAAGATATTTTCTTGAAATTCAATGCCTGACCAATCCTCAGGATCAGATGGCCTGTATTCTAGCATCTTGAAAGAAGTGGCCACAGAGACGCATTATTTATAATATTCCAAAATCTCCTAGATTCTGAAAAGGTCCCAGCAGATTGAAAAACCATAAATATAATGTCACTCTTCAAGAAAAGGGGAGTCAGAAAGCAGGAAACTCGGTCTATCATTGAAAACATTGTCAAATTCATTATTAAGGAAGTTGTGCAGATTGTTTAGAATCTCGTAAAATAGACAGAAAGAATCAACACAGCTTTGTGAAAGGGAAATCATGTTTGACAAATTATTTGAGGATGTAATACATTGGATAGATATTGGGGAACCACTAGAGGTAATGAACTAGGTTTTCCAAAAGGCTTTAAAAATGTATTACATCACAAAATTACAGAATTGTTATTGGACCTAATTTGGCCCATCGTACCAGCACTGGCTTGTTGAATGACTATTGTCACCTGCCAGTCTCCTCTAAGGATGGTTGTAACATAGGAGAAGAACTCATGGCATTGACTTAATATATTGGCATTGGTAAAGGATTGGCTAACTAACAGGAAACAGAGTTTGGGTAAATGGGTGATTTTTAAGTTGACAAACTGCAACTAGCGAAGTCTCACAGAGATCAGTGCTAGGATTTCAACCATTTATAATCTATATTAGTGATTTGGATTGAGGGATAGGCTATATTGTATCCAAGTTTGCCAATGATACAAAGATAGGTACAAAGTCAAGTTGTGAGGTTAGAAAGAGTCTGCAAAGAGTTATAAATAGTTTAAGCACTTGGACAAAAAAGATTGGTAGATGGTGCAAAATGTAGGAACTGTGCGGTTGTCCTCCTTGACAGGAAGAATACAAAAGCAAAATATTATTTAAGTCAAGAGAGACTGTAGAATGTTGTAATATGGCAGAATTTTGTCATCCTTGTATATTATCAATGTTGAAGCAGGTTTTATGGGCCAAATGGCCATGATCTCATTACTTATGATCTTCTTAATCTTTTGAACAGGTAGGAATTCATTTTCTGTAGCTGTGAAGAACAGAGATTATGGGATTGACTGTCCATCATAGCAGGAGATATTAAATTTCATTGAAATCAATTAAATAGCAGTCACTGAAGACAACCAACATTATAGCCTGTTCTGTTCTGTTGCTGGCAATGAATTTCTATCAGTCTTATTAAATTCAAAGAGATAAGTTTTTGCTGCATAACTCAATTATTGCCCACTATTCAAGGACTATGATACTTTAAATCACTCTTTTGATGACCAATGAAGAGCTAACTTGGTCTTAAAATATTAACTCTGTTTTTCTGTCCACAGATGTTGCCAGACCTGAGTTTCTCCAGAACTTCCTGGTTTTATTTCAGATCTAGTGTATCTTAAGTACCTTGCTTTTATTTCCTTGATGGCCAGATGGGTAAATGTACAATTGTATATTGGACAATATGATACTGATTTGACAGCCCCATGTTTAGTCCAACTTCCTGGGGCATTTGACTGGCGTTACCAAAGAGAAGCAAATTGCAGGGAAAATCAAATGCGAAAACACTTTCAATCTCTGTCCAGGATAGACATTGCCATCAATAACTGTCAGCTATCATCTTTTTGCCAGGTTCTTTATCATGGTCTTTATCATAATTGCTGGCAAGATGACAGGCAGGTAAGGATATGCATGGTTACTTTCTAAAGCTGTACATGAGTGCTGCTGATTCAGTAATCGACTTACTCACTGCAAATGTGATGTAGCCCTTTTCAAACTTGGAAAGTCCGCCATCATGAGATTATTAATTCTGACCCTAATAATGGTCCTGCTGCATTAGGAACTATGGCCGAGACTGATTCTTGGCACTTAAAAATGTTGGAATTGTGTATGAGAAAATACAATGGGGCAGAAGGTAAATTATTTAAATTAAAAGTGCTGGAATGAGTTGCATTATTAATAGGATTCTGAAATGAATTGTTCGCTTATTCTTTCTCTGCATTTCTGGTTCTGTTAGCTGGATCGTTGGTTTACAATGTAAAGTGATGCTAATAGCAAGAGTTCAATTCTCAGGCAAGCTGAAGGGATTATGAAGGTCCCTGCTTTTCACACTCGAACCTGAGACATGGTGACCTTCAGGTTAAACCACCACCAGTCCTCTTTCTCTCATGAGAGACTGGAGCTATGCTGGTTTTATATTTATTTCTGATTATTTTGTTTTAAACATAAACGTTTTCGTTGCCGTTATGCTTGTGGGTGTGTGCGTTTTCGCCTGGGAATGATCTGCTTAGATATAGGGCTCGGGTCAAAGACGTGCAACGTACCAGCAGCGATTATAAAATGCACTCGGCGCTTTATGACGTTTCATAACATGAAATTAAATGTGAAACAGTCAAGGTTCAACCAGGGTATCACGCCACCTCGTCCTGTATAGTATTCCTACACTACTTTAATGGAGAAAGTGAGGTCTGCAGACGCTGGAGATCAAAGCTGAAACTTTATTGCTGGAACAGCACAGCAGGTCAGGCAGCATCTAGGGAACAGAAGATTCGACGTTTCGGGCACATGCCCTTCTTCAGGAAGAAGGGCATGTGCCCGAAACGTCGAATCTTCTGTTCCCTAGATGCTGCCTGACCTTCTGTGCTGTTCCAGCAATAAAGTTTCAGCTACACTACTTTAATGTCAATGTTAGCAGCTGACAACAGGTTTTCAAGAGCTGAACTGAAAAAGACTAGCAGGAATTAGCTCAGGACTAGATAGGAATCAAGTGGAGAATTGAAACCGATGCAAAGAGTAGGGAGTTACAATTAAGAAAATGGATGTAAAAGCATCCTAATTGCTTCAGGCGCTGGTCTGTGCAGGATTAACCCAGTTAAAAGAAACCGGATCACAACTGCCTCAAAGTGGCGCACGGAGCGGAATGGTACAAGCTCCAGAATTAGCAATCATTGCGCAAATTGTGCTCTAACTCATCAGTGGACTGTAGCTCTAAACAAGGATCGGAAAACGGAAGCTCGGTATTGTGAATTGGAGCAGGAATTGGGGAATGGAGAGGGAACTGGATGAACAGAGGGAGAAATCCTGCTCAAATCCTATGAATATTTCTGGGATCAACCAGCCAGACTTTGAAGAGTCAACTCTGACTAACCACCCCCCCCCCCCCCCCCCATTTCATTTTATTTTCAACAACACCAAATGCTTTGTTGATAGAAAAGGATGAAGAACGTAAGAATTGCGAACAACCATTTGTAGAATGTAAAAACGTGAGAATGTCAATGGAAAATGCCAGGGCTCAATTATCATTGGTTCGTTTTGGGGCTGTGCAACACAGCTCCTTCGTTGCAGTAAAATCCTTTAAAATAGTGAGAGCGCAGGAGGGAGGTCAGTCCCACTCAAATTGTCATTTCGAATAAATCCCACCCCGCCCTAATGTGGGAGCAAGTGACAACTCCCCCAAAAACCTGCCTGATGATCGACTTGCCCAGGAGATAATAATAGGCCAAAGAAAAGTTATACAAGATCAGTGAGTATAGGAAACAGCAACAAATCCAACCTAACTGCGGATGTTAGTTCTGACAAAAGGCGCTTCTGCAAAAATAAATCCCAAAGAATTGCAGATGCTGGAAATCAGAAATAAAAATAGAAATTGCTGGAAAAACTCCGCAGGTCTGGCAGCATCTCTGGAAAGAAATTTAACCTTTCGAATCCAGTGACCCTCCAAATGTGAACGCCCTGCAAATAAATACTGTGTGACTTCTTTCAATTCATTGATAGGACGTGGGCGTCACTGGCTGGCCAGCATTTATTGCCCGTCCCTAGTTGTCCCTGAGAAGGTGGTAGTGAGCTGCTTTGTTAAAGAACCGCAGTTCACGTGCTGTGGGTTAGATTAGATTATAGTGTGGAAACAGGCCCTTCGGCCCAACAAGTCCACACCGACCCGCCGAAGCGAAACCCACTCATACCCCTACATTTACCCCTTACCTAACACTACGGGCAATTTAGTATGGCCAATTCACCTGACCCTGCACATCTTTGGATGGTGGGAGGAAACCGGAGCACCCAGAGGAAACCCACGCAGACACGGGGAGAACGTGCAAACTCCACACAGTCAGTCACCTGAGGCGGGAAGTGAACCGGGTCTCAGGCGCTGTGAGGCAGCAGTGCTAACCACTGTGCCACCATGCCGCCCACAATGCCCTTAGGGAGGGAATTCTAGAATTTTGACCCAGCAACAGTGAAGGGATATATTTCCAAGTCAGGATGGTGAGTGGCTTGGAGGGGAACTTGAAGGTGGTGATGTTCCCACATATCTGCTGCCCTTGTCCTTCTACATGAAAGTTCTGGAAGGTTCTGTCAGAGGAACTTTGGTGAATTTCTGCAGGGCATCTTGTATATAGTACATATTGCTGCTACCAACTATGGGTGGTGGAGGGAGTGGATGCTTGTGGATGTTGTGCTAATCAACTGGGCTGCTTTGTCCAGCTTCATGAGTGTTGTTTTTGCTGCCCCCATCCAAGCCAGTGAGAAGTATTCCATTATACTCCTGACTTGTGCCTTGTAGATAGTGGACAGGCTTCGGCAAATCGGCAAGTTAGTTACCCACTGGACTGCACAGGTTGGATTTTTGGAAGCTGTCACTTGCCTAGTGCTTTCCAAACCTGGAAAAAGAATTTAGATATTAACTAAAATGATTCACTTAAAATTACAATTTGGCCAGCACTCATCTCCCTTCCTCTCTCTACCTGCTGGAATATGTTTTTCAAACATTTTCTGACTTTATTCAAGGAACTGTAGGGAAAAAAAAATCAATGGACATGCATGGAAATGTAGAGACACCTCAGTGTGGCCATCATATCTGGAGATGGGATGTGAACTCAAATCCCCTGGTGCTGAGGAAGCTACCACTGCACAAAAAGGCCTCACAGAAACAGATACATGAGGGAGAGGGGATAATAAGGGATAAATTAAGCTGCCTCAGCCTTAAGTTCTGGAATTCTCCCATTGGACTTCAAGACATGTTTAACTAATTCACCTCCTTTAACGTGATTTGGAGATGCTGGTGTTGGACTGGAGTATACAAAGTTAAAAATCACGCAACACCAAGTTATAATCCAACAGTTTATTTGGAAGCACTAGCTTTCGGAGCACTGCTCCTTCATCAGGTGGTTATCACACAACCACCTGATGAAGGAGTAGTGCTCCAAAAGCTAGTGTTTCCAAATAAACTTTGTACACTTCCTTTAACAGTCTCCTTAAAACTAACTTCTTTGATCAAACTTTGTTCACTTATCTTCTCTGGATCTTGGTTTCATGTTTTGTTTCATGACACTCTTTCGGCCATAAAGGCACAATGTTAATGTGTGTTAGTGCTGATAGATTGAAATGATCTAGATAGAATGGAGGTGGTTCATGTACAAGATAAACACCAGCAGAGACAGATGGACGGAATGCACTTTTTCTGTACATTCCAGATAATTCTATCTAAGATCTGATACTAATGGCCATTAACTGATACACCACAAAAACAGTTCCAACACAAAAGCAAAATACTGCAGATGCCAGAATTCTGAAATATGGAAAAATCAGAAAATCTGGAAATACTCAGCAGGTCTGAGTATCATCTGCAGATAGAAACAAAAGTTAACCTTTCAGGGCAATGATCTATCATCAGAATTTCATGTCACTCCATTCACTGACACTACCTAACCTGCTGAGTTTAAACAGTTCTTCTTTTTGTCTTTTATTTTTAAATTTACCTACAGTTCCAAGCTTTTTAACCATGCAAAAATAGAAATTGCTGGAAAATCTCAGCAGGTCTGGCAATATCTATAGAAAGAAATCAGAGTTCACGTTTCAGGTCCATTAACTCTCAGCAGGTCTGGCAGCATCTGTGGAAAGAAATCAGAGTTAACATTTCTGGTCCAGTGACCCTTCTTCAGAACTGAACTTCTTCAGTTCTGAAGGAGGATTACCGGACCCGAAATGTTAACTCTAATTTCTTTCCACAGATGCTGCCAGACTTGTTGACATTTTCCAATTATTCATGTTTTTGTTTCTGGTTTCCAGTATTCACAATTCTTTCAGGGGTTTTTTAACTGCACATTTTGATTTGGTTAATGGCCTGGACTTGGGTGTATAGGGTGCAGGTGACACAAATTTTGTAGGTATGCTGAATGGAGAGGGGGTTTGGACAGGTTTGAAGAGATGCAAACAGACTGTTGGAAGGGGCAGGTAGGTGGCAGATGAAATTTAATGTACAGAAGAGTGAAGTGATTCTAATTAGGAAGAATGTGCACACAAAAAAAAAACAAATGGGCACAAATTGAAAGAAAGTGCAGAAGCAAGGAGACTGGGAACATTTGTGTACAAATCATTGAAGGTGACAGGGCAGATTGAGAAACTGATTTAAAATGCTTACAGAATCTTGGCCTTTATAAATAGCAGTATGGAGTATAACAACAAGGAAGTTTAAATGGAACTGTTTTATAAAACTCTGCACCACTCACAATTGGAGTATTCGTTGATAGAATTCTGATAACTAGGCACCTCACTTTAAAAGATAAGGATTTTGGAGATGATGTAGGGGGGATAATGAAAATTATTCTAGGGGTAAGGGATAGTGCATGACCAGATAATTATCATCATCATCAATGAGTGAGAATCTAACCACCTGACTTTAAAAGGAGATAAGGGTTTTGGAGATGAGGCAGGGGGGGTTATGAAAATTATTCTAGGGGTAAGGGACAGTGCATGACCAGAAAATTATCATCATCATCAATGAGTGAGAATCTAACCACCTGACTTTAAAAGGAGATAAGGGTTTTGGAGATGAGGCAGGGGGGTTATGAAAATTATTCTAGGGGTAAGGGACAGTGCATGACCAGAAAATCATCATCATCACTGAGAGAGAATCTAACCATCAGCCCTTGAAATTCAATAGCATTACCTTCACTGAATCCCCCATTATCAACATCCTAAGGGTCACCATTGACCAGAAACTGAATTATACCAGCAAAGTAAATACTGTGGCTACAAGAGCAGTTGAGAGACTCAGAATTTTGCAGTGAGTAACTCGCCTCCTGATTTTTTAAGCCTGTCCACCAGCTACAAAGTATAAACGTGATGGAATATTTTTCACCTGCTTGTGTGCAGCTCCAACAACTTCCAAGAAGCTCAACAGCATCCAGGAAAAGCTAATTCACTTGACTGGCACCACATTCACTCCTTCCACCACTGATACACAGTAGTAGCAGCATGTACCATCTACAAGATGCATTGCAGAAATTCACCAAAGTTCTTTCAGTAGCACTTTCTAAACTCTAAATTATTTTTTATCTAAATGGATAAAGATGCATGATAACACCATCACCTACAAGTTCCCCTCTAAGTCACACATCATCCTGACATGGAACTATATCACCATTCCTTCACTGTTGCTGGGTCAGGATCCTGGAATTCCCTCCCTAATGGCCCAGTGGGTGTTCCCCCAGCTTCCCCCCCCCCCCCCCCCCACACACACAATAGCAGTTCAGAAATATGACCCACCACCATCTTTGCCAAAGTGATAGACAATAACTGCTGGCCCTTCCAGTAATTCCCACATCTCTTGAACGGAAAGAAAAATTACATGGGCACATTGGAGAAGCTGGGGCTGTTCCCCTTGGAGGAAATTGACAGGAGATTTGAAAGAAGCTTTCAGATTACTGAGGGATTTCAGATTACAGATTCAGAACAGACTAAACATGGAAAAACAGTCCCAATTGACTCATGTGCGAGAGGCAGAGGAGCCAGATTTAAGGTGATTAGCAAAAGAACCAAATGCTCTACCCCTCGACAGTGAGGTTGATGCAGGCTGAATCAGAGCTATCAGTGGAGAATCGGATAAGGACCGAAAGGAAAATACATTGGCGGGACAATGAGGAGAGAGCGGGGAACCTGGGATTAGCAGAGTTCCATTTGCAGAAGGCGGGCAAAGAGACAGGCTACGAATGGCCTCCCTCACTGTAGCCATTCAGTGTTCCTATTATTGTCCTAGGGTAGCTTAGTAATAAATGTAACAACTAAACCAAGAGACCAAAATAAAACCAGAATCGTGTTGATTTATCAATTGCATTGTATACAACTGTCTGAGTATCACCGGAGAGCATTCTTCACCTTCTCTCTGTCTCTCCGTCTGAGTATCTCTCTCTATATATCTCGATCTTTGTCTGTCTCTCTGTCTATCTGTCTCTGTCTCTCTGCCTCTCTATCGATCTCTCTGATTCTCTCTCTCTGTGTCTTTGTCTGACTCTCTGTCTCTCTGTGTATCCCTTTGTCGTCAGTCTTCTTCTGTCTCACTCTCTGACTATCTCTTTCTGTCTCTTTCTCTGTCTTTTTCTGTTTCGCTCTCTCTCTGTCTCTCCCTGCCTACCTGTCCCTCTCTCTCTCTGTCTGCCTGCCTGCCTCTCTCTCTGAGAGCCGGTTAAATGCTCCGGTGACAGGTTAGGAGCTCTGTGTTGGTTCCGTGCGAGTGGTTTCACTCTCTGTTCCTGGACCGGGCTCAGTGGTCTCCGCACTCACACTGGTAGCCGGGGATGAAATGGTGTTGCTGAATCGGTACCGGGCCCCCACCCCACAGCCCGCTCGTGTTATTTTGACTGAAATGTCGCCCAGATGAAAGGCGCTCGTTGCGTGCCTGAGCTGACATCCATCCGAACGCCCTTTTCCTCTGGGAACGAACGAACGCCTTTCCGATCTAAAAATATCGCGGCAATTAGCGAGATTGCCGGCGGATGAGCGGGCGATGCAGTGTGTGTGTGTGAGAGAGAGGGGGGGGCAGATATCGACCCGGTTTCTCGCTGCTGCTGCTGCCTCTGTCCCTCTGTCCCGGGATTATCCCAGCTTCTTGTGCACCTTCTCACTAAACCGTGATGGGGACATTGAAAACAGCAGTTGGCGGCACAAATGGAGCACTTTGATCTGTATCTGAAGACCCATGTAGACCTTGGTTAACCTGAGGTATCTCTGACGTCACTGGGTAAAATGTGAAATCCCAGTCTGGACAGAGGCTGCATATCGAGCCACGGGTTGTTGAAAGTGAAATTAGCTCGTAAACAGTAACTCCCCATCCCCTTAACGATCTCAGCAATGGCCCGGTGGAAAGGTCCTCCCTTCTATCATCCTCCTAGACCTTCCTCCTTCGCAAATAAGAAGGAGCCGCCAGAACTTGGTGCTGAAAGGGATCTTCAGGTAGCTCCGAGCGCTTCCCACCCAGTGCAGCAGCTCGGTGATCCTTCAACCCCTGGACTGGCAGAGCCACAGTTTAATAGCTAATGCTTCCGAGAATGATCCGTGTTGACTTTTTAGTAATGATTAATCGTGCACATCAATTGGTTATTAAAGGACTTTTTTTTAACAGTACAGCAAGTCTCAACACGTGTGTGTCAGTGTAAATGTGAATGAGTAAATTGTGTGCGTCCGCAAGAGCGATTATCTGTGTGTCAGAGGGAGTAATGTGTGTGTGTTTGAGAGAAGGGGAGAGTGTGTAGGTCTGCGAATACGAATTTGCGAGAGTGTGTGCATGAGTATGTGTGTGAGAGAGGGTGACAGTAAATGTGTGTGAGGGAGGGACGATGTGAATGTGTCGGGGGGTGG
>NC_057742.1:35304541-35337773 GCF_004010195.1 Chiloscyllium plagiosum | reverse complement strand
AGGGACAAAGTGAATCTGTGAGTGTGATGTGTGGGTGAGAGAAAGTGCCGGCTTATGAGTGTGGATATGTGTGAAGTTGACACAGCGAATCTGAGTGTGAATGTGTGAGGGGGAAGAGAGTGAGTGAGTGTGTGAGAAAGGGAGAGTGTGTGAATGTGATGTGTGGGTGAGAGAAAGTTTATGAGTGTGAACGCATGTGTGGGGGAGACAGTGAGTCTGAGTGTGAATGTGTGTGAATGAGAGTGTGTGTGTGTATGAGAAGGGGAGAGTGCGGGTCTGTGAATGTGTGTGTGTGTTCTCCCAAGTGCAGTGTTACTTAGGCACGGTTCGAAAAGCTCTCCCTGGATGAGCATTGCCTGAATCCAAACGTTTTGCTTCGAAATACGTAACTACATAATAACAGGCGCACGTGGAGAAAACACAAAACAAAACTCCATCACACAATACCTCAACCCCGCTCACAGCCAGGTTACGGGAGGGTAATGTTCTCTCACACACGCAGGTCCTTTCCCAAAGCCAGAAGCGGTTATGATCCGCAAATTCTAGAAACAGTAATAACTGCGTTTTACTTGGTGACTGACCCCGGGACACGATTCACCCCTGAAGAGCCACAAAGGGTATGTGTGGGTGGTGGCAGGGTGCAGATTCCAGCTCAGGGGCTGAGTGACTCACCCACACTGACTGGACCAGGCTGAAAGGGGGAAAGCTTTTCGGCGCGGATTGGAAGGGAGCGGTTGACTTCTATCCCCGGTGAGGATACTGTTTGAAGAAGCAAGTTAAAGAACCCTGGGCAATGGAGCTTAATGCACAGAGAAAGCTGTTGGGCCAGCCCACCTAACCACAACTCCGCAGCTCAGTCCAAAAAGAAACCTGCAATTTCTTCCCAGGACTCAACTGCAAATTCTTAGGGAGGTGGAGGTTGGCGGGGGTGGGGGTGGGAGGTGGGGATGGGTAATCTTGAAACGGGATGGATTGCTTGGCAGAACCTTCACTCCAGCGGAAGCATACCCCCTGAATGGGGTAAAACTCGTATCTTGGGAGCCTCCCTGTCGAGTCGCTGTAGTCCGTTTCCGACAGGGGGCATACGCCTTGCACTCAGACCAGGAGACCTCCCAATCAGCGTTTCAACCCGAGCCCGCTGTCATTAAACAGCCCCCGATATTATTTCACACACCCTCTTTTCAGATTGGTGCCAAACAGTGTGGATCTGGCACGAACCATCTAAAAACCTATCGGTGAATCTCACTGTGGTTCCAACCCTGTTTTCAATAACACCCGATACAATCCAATGATATCCTCACTGCAGTGTGCAACTAAACTATTCAGTGACCACTGCACCCACTTCCAAATAACACCGCATACGTTGCAATGATTTCCCAGGTCACATTTTATTTGCAATATTTAACTGTGGACCGAGATATCCTATTTCACCTCCTTTGATATTAATCTAATCTATGATATTCTATAATCCGCTGTAATCTCCTCAAATATTGCCGAATACAGTAATGCTCTGCCAAATTCAATATATTCCGATATGTTGGTTGCCCGGAGCAGAGCACATGCTGTAACGAATGACATTTTGCATTGCTCAATATACCGCAGGGTCATGAGAATCTCGCGGTAATGCGAATTGCTCTATTGTAACTCACCAGGATTCCTCAGAACATGGTAATATCACATGGGCAATGATAGGGTGTAATGTTATCTTGGTATTCTACACTGCACAACAAGATTATGCCTGAAATACTGTCTGATACTCTATAGAAAATGGCAAGCAGTGGATCTCTAAGGTAGTTCCCCACCACCGAGTGAAAGGTCCCTGTTCCTACCAGGAACCGCACACTGATATCGGGGGTTCGTTTAACCTCCTTCCCCCGCTTCCTCCTACTCAGAGAACACTACCTTCCACCTCACAGCCTGCCTCCTTCAGACTCAAGTCGCTCTGGAGGCTGAAGAGTCACTGGTCTGGAAACGTTCTGCTGCGTTTCTCTCTCCACAGTTCCGGCTGAGCTTCTCCGGCACTTTGTGTCTTTAGAGGTGCGCTTCCAGAAAGTAATTTGTTCTGGCGAACTTGTTGAACGCGATTTGAAAACACTGACCGCGAGTATCGACCCCCACCTCCCCAACTCAGGCCGGATCATTTCAGAGGTGTTTACGAATTAGAGCAAGTGGGAGTTGCGTCCAATACGCCCATCTCTGGCGGAGAGAGATGGCGAGCCACTGAGATTGGTCGGAGCGGTTACAGTTGGGGTGAAAGAGGTTTCGAATGTGTATGTAATCCCGGAAATTAAAGTGTCCAGTCCTTAGACTGGAAAATCAAACAGACGGAGGAGTGATAAATGTACAGAGATAAACACAAAAAGACACACAGTCAAAGTCGGAGATACAGACACACAGATATGGTTAAAAACAGAGACAGGGTGACCGACATAATCAGACGGGGACACAGAGGGATATACAGATATAGTCAAAGACAGAGACACAGAGAGAGAGAGAGATAGATATAGTCAAAAACAGCGAGGCACACAGTGAGACGCAGACGAGCAAAGCGAGAGGAACACAGTTAACCACATGGACACACACCCAGGTATATTCAAACATAGAGACAACACATCTAGAGGTCTAATCAAGCACAGATATACATACAAACAGCAAGGAGATAGACAGCACATCTAGAGGTCTAATCAAACATGGATATACATACAAACAGCAAGGAGAGACAGACAACAATATACACGGATATACACGCGCAGAGACACATAACACATTGCGTAACACACTCAGAGACACAGATCTCCATCTGCTATACATTGTTGCTCATGTGAAAGTGAACAGAGTTCCCGGAGCTAAAGCAGATTATTCACCTAATTAGGGATGTCCCAATATAACATCATTCATTATCAGTGGTGCTATTCAAAGCTTACTCTGAGGGACCGATACAAACTAACCCCCTCGCCCTACTCACCCCGTTTGAGGAGATTAGCCCTGCCCTCCAGGCTGCAGTTCCAACGCTCCGTCCTGAATTGGTAGCGGCACTCGAGTGCGCTGAGGCGGATCGCGTCCCTCAGCCCCTCCGCCAGACCGGGCTCTCTCCGGCACAGCCGCTTCTGGCGGCGGAACAGCTTCAAGCTGTCGCACTGTTTGAGGTGAACCTTCCCGGGCCCCGAGTCCTCCAGGACCGGGCTCGATAGCACGGAGAGCGGCTCCTTCCCGGTCAATCTGCTCCAAGAGAAAGGAAGAGAATGATTCAGGAGGGGGAAGGATGGATAGTGGGGGGGGGGGGATGGAAAGGACAGGTACCTGTCAGACTAACTGACGCAAATAGAGTGAGGCACAGGGACAACTAATGTGCAACTTTACAGAGACAGCAGTGGTTTTCTCTTTGAGTTCACCAGCTTTCAATGTCTGGCTGGAATATTTCAAACTCTATCCCCAATTACTATTCCGGAGCAACATTGTTACAGCTTGAAACAGGAGGCTTTATCCCGTTAAGAGTTATTGTGAGGATGGATGCTACATTGAGGAGCCAGGAACCGACCCGAAGTAAGGCTCTCCCGGGGGTAGGATGCTCGCCGCCGTCAGCAGGGTGATCAGACAGCCGGGGCTCGGCAGCCGGCAGCGCATCTTGTCCGCTCTCTGCAGCTCCTCATCTCGTCCGGCTCTGCCGGAGCTGCCTCTGTTCAGCCGCTCGCCTGAGCGCTCCGCTAAAGGTTCCCCCCTCCCACCACCCCCACCAAACCCGGGCACAGCCCAGCCACCGTATCCAGGCCTCAGCCTATTGGCTCGCCTCCTGCCCACTCAACGGTCTGATTGGCTGGAAAGGGAAGTGGGAAGGCGGGGATTCTGGCTCAGGTGCCTATGGCTCTGGAGCACCTGGAGGGGTGGCTGGTCCCAAGGGCAGTCAGATACACGGCTTTACAGCTGTCAGGCACCAGGATATAGACCTGTAAGATACCCGGGTATAGGCCTGTAAGATACCTGGGCATAGAGCTTTCAGTAATCCGAGTCCAGAGCTGTCAGGTACTCAGGTACAGAGTTGTCAGGTACTCCGGCATAGAGCTGTCAGGTACTCAGGCATAGAGCTGTCAGGTACTCAGGTACAGAGTTGTCAGGTACTCAGGTATACAGCTGTCAAGCAGCTGGGTATAGACCTGACAGATACCTGGGTATAGAACTCTCAGGTACCCAGGTATAGAGCTGTCAGGTTCCCTGGTATAAAGCTCTCAGGTACCCGGGTATAGTGCTCTGAGGTACCCGGGTATAGTGCTCTCAAGCACCCGGGTATAGAGCTCTCAGGTACCCGGGTATAGAGATCTCAGGTACCCTGGTATAGAGCTCTTAGGTACCTGGTATAGTGCTCTCAGGTACCCGGGTATTGAGCTCTCAGGTACCCAGGTATAGTGCTCTCACATACCCGGGTATAGAGCTATCAGGTACCCGGGTATAGTGGTCTCAGGTACTGGGGTATAGTGCACTCAGGTACCCAGGTATAGTGCTCTCAGACACCCAGGTTTAGAGCTCTCAGACACTCAGGTTTAGAGCTCTCAGGTACCCGGGTATAGTGTTCTCAGGTACCCGGGTATAGAGCTCTCAGATACCTGGGTATAGTGCCCTCAGATACCTGGGTATAGTGTTCTCAGACACCCAGGTTTAGGGCTCTCAGGTACCCGGGTATAGTGCTCTCAGATACCCGGGTATAGTGCTCTCAGACACCCAGGTTTAGAGCACTCAGTTACCTGGATATAGAGCTCTCAGGTACCAGGGTATAGTGCTCTCAGGTACCCTGGTATAGTGCTCTCAGACAACCAGGTTTAGAGCTCTCAGGTACCAGGGTATAGTGCTCTCAGGTACCCGGGTATAGTGGTCTCAGGTACCCAGCTATAGTGCTCTCAGGTACCCTGGTATAGTGCTCTCAGGTACCCGGATATAGTGCTCTCAGGTACCCAGGTATAGTGTTCTCAGGTACCCAGGTATAGTGTTTACAGGTACCCGGGTATAGTGCTCTCAGGTACCCGGGTATAGTGTTCTCAGACACCCAGGTATAGTGTTCTCAGGTACCCGGGTATAGTGCTCTCAGGTACCCGTGTATAGTGCTCTCAGACACCCAGGTTTAGAGCACTCAGGTACCCGGGTATAGTGCTCTCAGGTACCTGGGTATAGTGCTCTCAGGCACCCAGGTTTAGAGCTCTCAGGTACCTGGGTATAGTGCTCTCAGGTATCTGGGTATAGTGCTCTCAGGTACCTGGGTATAGTGCTCTCAGGTACCTGGGTATAGTGCTCTCAGACATCCAGGTTTAGAGCTCTCAGATACCCGGGTATAGTGCTCTCAGGTACCTGGGTATAGTGTTCTCAGGCACCCAGGTTTAGAGCTCTCAGGTACACGGGTATAATGCTCTCAGGTACCTGGGTATAGTGCTCTCAAACACCCAGGTTTAGAGCTCTCAGGTACCCGGATATAGTGCTCTCAGGTACCCGGGTGTAGTGCTCTCAGGTACACTGGTATAGAGCTCTCAGGTACCTGGGTATAGTGCTCTCAGGTACCTGGATATAGAGCTCTCAGGCACCCGAGTACTGTACTCTCAGGTACCCAGGTATTGTGCTCTCAGGTATCTGGGTTTCGTGTTCTCAGGTACCCAGGTATAGTGTTCTCAGGTACCCAGGTATAGTGCTCTCAGGCACCCAGGTTTAGAGTTCTCTGGTACCCGGGTATAGTGCTCTCAGGTACCCGGGTATAGTGTTCTCAGGCACCCGGGTATGGCGCTCTCAGGTACCTGGATATAGTGTTCTCAGGTACCCGGGTATAGTGCTCTCTGACACCCAGGTTTAGAGCTCTCAGGTACCCTGGTATAGAGCTCTCAGGTACCCGGATATAGTGGTCTCAGGTACCCGGGTATAGTGTTCTCAGGTACCCGGATATAGTGCTCTCAGGTACCCAGGTATATTGCTGTCAAGTACCCGGGTATAGTGGTCTCAGGCACCCTAGTATTGAGCTGTCAGGTACCTGGTCCCAGTGCAGACTGGTACCTCTTCCCTCACTCACTCACAAAGCCAGTTCACGGTTAATTTGGAGCTCCCCCATGACCTTATGTTGCAGTGGTCGTGTCCCTGCCTCTGGTGCTGAAGGTCGGGGTCCAAATCCCATC
Source organism: Chiloscyllium plagiosum (assembly GCF_004010195.1). Taxonomy (NCBI): domain Eukaryota; kingdom Metazoa; phylum Chordata; class Chondrichthyes; order Orectolobiformes; family Hemiscylliidae; genus Chiloscyllium; species Chiloscyllium plagiosum. Next base: position 35,331,630 of record NC_057742.1, on the reverse strand, counting down.
TATCTTGGCGGTGTGTGATAACGTATCTGTACAGATTCAGACTATTTGTAACTGGCTGTTGTGATGCGGAGGACGTGTCCTCACCCCTGGGTCAGAAGGTCCGATTCTCATGCTCTCTGTACCCCTGATGTACCAGAACAAGCCTTTGAACCTGACAGTGCTGCCGCAAGTCTCCGGGATCCAATCCGTTGTCAGGTTTGTCTTTACAATACAGCCAGAGTAACGCAGGGGGCCCAACCTGAAGAAACCCAACATCCCACAGTGCAGCCGAACAAGGCAATCCATCCTGCCCTGGCTGCTTTAAGTGACACAATTTGTTTGCGTTTCGAACTCGATATTCCCATTTGATTCTGAATCAGTGGTGCTGGAAGAGCACAGCAATTCCAGCACCACTGATCCAGAATCTGGTTTCCAGCATCTGCAGTCATTGTTTTTACCTCGTTGTATTCCCATTCGATTCCCCAACCGAGCAAGAACCCAGCCACATTGTCACAAAACCGACCGCGACTCCGCCGCCTTCAGGGGCGTAGAAGTTCAAAGTAGCATAACGTCGAAGGCGTTTGGAATTGATAATAAGTTGCTAGGTAAATGCAAAACAAACTCGCCGGTTTTAAACTGGACTCTCAACATTTAATGATTGGATGTCCGAGCAACCTTGGACTTAGACCACGGGGAGAGCTGGGTCATCGAGCTGCCCATGTCATTCTGATCTCTTACCGACCGGCCTGAGCGGCTCTTCGCGTGTCATAAATGCCTAAACATCTAAAATCTGGTTTGAAATCAAAATCTAACATCGCGCAAAGCTTCACGGCGGCGTGTTATTTTCCCAGTCACTGCTTGGGATGGGCGTGGACAGGAGCGTTTGCAAAGTACATGCAAAGATCCCAGGGTTTGGGTTTGGTTTGAATGTTGACCCGGATATCAAGAGGACACCAGTCCACTCTCCCTGTGGGGCTCGATTTAATGTTTTACATGGTGGGGTAGTCGGATATTACATCACCCCCTCCGCCCTCACTGTAACATCACCTCCTCACTCCCAGCCAGCCCTTCAAGTGTCAGCCCGAATCACTTCAAGTGGGCTTTGAATGCACTAACCAGGTACCCGGGTATACCCGGGTCACTCAGGGGTTGGGAGGATTCGAGCAATCCAATGGATCCATGGGTACTATCGAAATGGAGTCACAGATGTGTACAGCATGGAAACAGACCCTTCGGTGCAGGTATCCTCAATTAATCTAGCCAGCACTTGGCCCATATCCCTCCAAACCCTTCCTATTCATTTACCCACCAAATGCCTATTAAATGTTGCAGTTGCACCAGCATCCGCCACTTCCTCTGGCAGCTCATTCCATACACATACCACCCTCTGCTGAAAACGTTGCCCCTAGGTCCATTTTAATTCCCCACCCCACCACCACCCCCACTCACCTTAAACCTATCCCCTCTAGTTTTGGACTCCCTTACCCTGGGGAAAAGACCTTGACTATTCACCCTATCCATGCCCCTCATGATTTTATAAACCTCTATAACAGATTGAGACATTGCAGGTAAATGAACAACACCGTGAAATTGAACCACTCCACTGAGTTACACGCAGCTCCCTATCTCTCTCTCTCTTTCTCTTCTTTAACATAAAACTGGGGATGCTGGAGATCTGAAACAAAACCTCAGTAGGTCTAGCAGCCTGTGTGGAGAGATGGAGACAGAGACAGAGAGAGAGAGACCTTTCGAGTCCAGTTACCCCTATTTAGAAAGGCTCAATCTGAAAAAAATAACCCTGAAAGAACTGTGAATGCTGGAACTCAGAAACAAAAGGTGAGATTGCTGGAAAAATTCCAGAACAGGATCAGAACCTGTTCTGAAGGGTCACTAAACCCGAAACGTCAACTCTGCTTTCTTTTCACAAATGCTGCCAGAGGTGCTGAGTTTTTTTTTCAGCAAATTCGTTGTTTCTCTCTCTCGTACTCGTTTAACTAAGCGGGTTAAACAACGGGTACTGTAACAAAAGATCGGAATGTTAATGGAAGCATGACAACAGAATTGTATCAGAATTGAATTAAAATGCCATTTCTGAGTGTGTCCTCTGTCAGGGATTTGAAGGCAATCTTAAATCCGTTGTACAGACCCCAGCACCTTCCAACGATTCAACTGAAACGCAATTGAACCTTAGAAACATATTTGCCCAATTAATTCCTTCAGATCACACAGCCCAGACTTTATCCAATCAGATGGAAAAAAAGGAGCGATGTGAGAATATTAACTGGTCGTTTTCAAACTGGAAATGAAATATAAATCACCCCAAATTCGATATTCCTTGGGAGGAGAAACGAAACCACTTTCTTCTTGTCTGGGACCTTGCACAAAGTTCTATTTTAACAGAACGGTGTGTCCTGTCTATCCTGACCTGAGCGGAATCCGCCGCCTTTCGCTTTCATGAGAATCTTTTTGAAATGTCGAATTTCTCCAGCTTTTTTGTTTCCGATCTCTGGCACCTGCAATTGTTCGTTTTATTTGCAATGTTTTGAAAGCCAGTGTGAGGCTGATATCGAAATAACCAGGTTATATCGCACGTTTCCGAACCGCCACTGTTCCAGGAGCATTCGTTAGCAATTCCAATCACTCATTCAATGGAGGAAAGTAACCGCCAAAATTTAAAACAAACTCAGGGTGTTAAATTATCTTCTGAACATGTGGTAATCAGTGCCCCTTTGTATAAAATACATTCAACGTGGAATGTTCGGAGATTGTGATATTAACTGAAGATTGTTAATCGATACTAAATCTTTATTCTTTACAAGGATCGATACATGTTCCAATTTAAATTCTAGCGACTGCAGTTAGTTACAGGCACAGACCGAGGAGTTCAGAATGTACCTACCACGGAAATTGTGCTGGATTGGTTTCGGTAAATAGTTCACTCTTTTGTGTGTATTTAGACCGTCGCGATAATTGAACATTTGTAACCGGTTTGACTCAAAGAATATCAGTGAGGAATCATCCTCCGACTCCGTGAACAAAAATGAGGATGGGACATGTTTGTTCATAGCAGGGTTATATTAATTTAACCTCCCAATCCATATGATACAATTAATGTTGTCATTTGCGACATTGTAAAATACAAGTTATGACATTTCACGATTTCATTGCATTTTGATTATTAAATCAATGAAATTTTATTCTTCAAACACAGATTTCCTCCTCTTGGGAATACTGCAGGAGCGGAATGCTGTGGGCAGATTTGATTTGGAACATTGTAAATTGGATGAAAACGCTGTAGAGTTACAAAAGGCATCAGGTTACTTGATCCCTGAAGTAATTTCGTTCGTGTATTCTTTCAGAGTTGAGAGTGTGCGAGACAATTGGACAAGTTTTCTAATATAGTCCGCCGAGAGGCTCAATGGTCTCGTGAATACTATTCAGAAACCACCAGCAGTATTCAGAATATTGGGATACGGATAAATTGTTTGGAGCAACTGGATTTCTCTGCAGTACAGCCGGGAAAACTTAAAGCCACAGACTCTTAAACTGCTTCATTCCGTTTCTCAATCAGCGTGGATATCATCAATTCATAGCGCTGGAGTTTAATGAGATGACAAACATTACTAAAACGGTGTCCAATGTTAACAGTTTATATTTTGTTCTGTTTTTGGAAATTTAATTGAAAAAGTGCTTTCGCCAAACTTCCGCAAGAAATAGCAACCACATCTCCTCAAATCGAGTCTGACTACTAACAGTTCCTTAAAATGTGTAGCACGTACATAGCGATCCCCAGTTACTTCGAAACATAAAGGGAGCGTATTGGCGAGTTTTCGACTATCCGCCCTGTTCCGAAGGTAAGCTGGATTCACAGCAGGTTTCACAATGTTTCAGTGTAGGTACCAGAAAGTTACTGCTGCTGTGAGGAAGTGGGACAAGGTGGGCTCTGAGTTTGGTGGGGGTAGGATTAAGAGAGGGGAAGTGGACTGGGATTAAGTTGTGTTACTTGCTGAAATAAAGTTGGCCGATGCGGCTCGTGCAAATAAAAACAAACAAGATTTCTAAACCAGAAAGTGACCGTAGCTGATAAAGCACAATGTTTCACAAACTCTTTTTTGCAAAGTTTCTTACTCCCTTTCTTACTCTCCTGGGGTAAATTGAAAGCTCTGCACTGCTCCGTTCACACCTTTCAGTTGACCCTATTTCTAGGTCTATTCTGAAGAAGGGTCACTGGACCCGAAATATTAAACTCTGATTTCCTTCCACGAATGCTGCCAGACTTCCAGATTTTTTCAGCAATTTCTGTTTTTGTTTCTGTTTTTCCAGCATCCGCACTTCCTTTTATACAATGTGATCAATGAACCGCATCTCACATTGATACCACTGTTGTGGTCCCAGCTGATGGTAACATTGGACGAGTCCGATCACAGGTGAAACCTGGGTTGGTAGATCATGTGGTTTAGTTTTTGCAGTTAGTTTCACTGAAACATGTTCACATCTGGCTGAAAATGTTCTTTAACAACAGAACATAGGTTTATTACACAAAAGAATAAGGAAATAAAACAAATAAATCTTTATAAGACAGTTAGAAAGATCTTAACACAAACATCAAAACAAAATTTCACCCTATATCCCAACACTATCCATTATGGTGATTCAATCTAACAAACATTAGTTCTCTCTCAGCAACTTTTTAATTCCTTTCCAAGTATGCTGGACTAAATCTTTCACAATTCAATTGCTTCAGTCTTTTTCAGTTCTAACAACTTGAAGACTTGTATAAAACCTTCCCATCTTGGAAACTCCACACACAAGAAGCTACTGCTCTCATGGTGACTGGTTCCCCTGAGCGATCTAAAAAAGCTTAATTCTCCTGCAGGGAGAAAAATCATTCTCTTCTGAACTGAACTCTATCTTCCCCTGAACTGGGAATTTGAATTTTCTGTTCTGAAGCTAAACCCCACCCCACCCTTCCAGCTATCTGTCCACCCCGGAGACTCCCTGCCTTCATTCCTGATGAAGAGCTTTTGCCTGAAATGTCGATATTCCTGCTCCTCCGATGCTGCCTGACCTGCTGTGCTTTTCCAGCACCACTCTAATCTAGACTCTGATCTCCAGCATCTGCAGTCCTCACTTTTGCCTAATTATAACTAAGGTCTAACTGTCGTAAACTCAACAGTATAATTATTTATCTGTTAACACTACAGGAGTTCTTATCCACCTGACTAACTTCTTAGAAATGATACATTTAGATTTCTAAATTACTTGCTGATTTTTTAAAAATAAAAGCCTCGACAGAACTGATCAAAATAAATTTACCTCCCTTGTAAATATAAATCCAAAAAGGGCAATAATATATGTCTATCAAAATCTGCTCAATGCATTTGACTAATTAGTGCATTGCGGGTAACTTGTGGACTTGTTTTTAGATTAGATTAGATTACATTACAGTGTGGAAACAGGCCCTTCGGCCCAACAAGTCCACACCGACACGAAACCCACCCATACCCCTACATTTACCCCTTACCTAACACTACGGGCAATTTAGTATGGCCAATTCACCTAACCTGCACATCTTTGGACTGTGGGAGGAAACCGGAGCACCCGGAGGAAACCCACGCAGACACGGGGAGAACGTGCAAACTCCACACAGTCAGTCGCCTGAGTCGGGAATTGAACCCGGGTCTCTGGCGCTGCGAGGCAGCAGTGCTAACCACTGTGCCACCGTGCCGCCCACCAAGGGCCTGTTTCCACACTGTTATTAATCTAATCTAATCTAAAAAAAACTGTTGCTATTTCCAAGGAGACAGCTGTCAGTTATAGTCAAACAATTGTGTTTCACATTCCTTTCATTATAACCTTTGGTTAAACCTAATCCCTTAAATTGAGAGTTTGCATCCGATGGGTTTATCATTTGTCCCTTCACTGAGGACTCACTTCCACTGCATCTGATTGTGCCCCTAATTGTGTCTTCCCCATTTCCCACACTTTTGCTGTCACATCTTCTCTTCCATCCCAGAATCATGATCTCTTCATCTTTCATTCCAGCAACCTCCACATTTAATAAATATCCTTAGCTATTCCCAACCATGCCAGCAGCAAATCATCACGAAACACATTGCTCCATATATTTCCTTCCCACTGCACATTCTTATGTAACTGTTTAGAATTCTTACATAGGATGTCAGCATTTGATGCCCTTCCCTAATTGCCCTTGAGAAAGTTTTGGAGCCAACTTGCTGAATCACTGCAGGCCAATGATATAGATAGACCAGCATTGCTGTTAATAAGAGAATTCCTGGCTTTTGACCTTACAACAGTGAAAGAACAGCAATACAGTTCCAAGGCAGGATTGTTTGGATCTTAGCAGAGCAGGATCTTCCCATACATCTGCTGCCCTGTTTTTCAAAGTGGTAGAAGTCACAGGTTTGGAAGCTGCTGTTGAAAGAGCCTTGGTAAATTACTGCAGTGCATCTTGTAAATGAAACACATTTGTCCCACTGTGCATCGATGGTGGAGAGAGTGAAAGTTCGCCATGGATCGGGTGACAATGAATCAGGCCTGATTGATTCTTCTAGGAGGTTATGAGAAAAAGAAAAAGGTGACTTAAATGATGAGGTCAGTAAAGTAGTGAGAAATTATTTTGGGTTCAAAGAATCAAATTGCAAATCAGTTTGGGTGAGGAAAAGAGTTAGTATAGGAAAGAAGTCACTAGTGAGAATAGGTCATTAGCCACCTGATAGTAAGTATGTTGCAGGACACCTTTCAGGAAGATCAGTTAGTAGAGTGTATTTTGGTTTAGTTTCTTAGAACAAAATGTTCTGCAATCAAATACAGAATTTTTTTTTCTTGTCCGGTAATATAAAATGTGAAAATATTAATACTGACCTCATTAGTAAAGATTCTTCAAGGTTAAAATTATCATAACATGATAAAATTTTGCATTCAGTTGGATGGTGAGGAATTTGGGTCTGAAACTAGTAATCTTAAATTTAATAAAGACAATTGCAACCAGATGAAGACAGTATTCCTATAACAGTACAAACAAAAGTTGCAGCATGAGAGAAGACTAGCAAAAAAATATAAGTACAAATATTAAAACTTCCTACAAATATTACACAGTAAGAGAGTAGCAAAATTAAGCATCAGTCTCTTACAGGATGAGACTGGGAAATCAGTAATGTGTTACTTTGGAAGTTGTAGAGACTTTGAGCAAGCACTTTGTATTTGTCTTTACAGTAGAAAGTAAATCAAGTGGCAAAAGATAGGGAGGAATTTGAAATTGAAATTATGAACATTCAAGGAGAAGTACGAGAAAAGCTAATGAGCCTAAATGTCAATAAATTCCCTGGACCTGATGGCCTGTAATCTTTGAAGATGTTACAAGCCAGGTGCATAAGAAGTAACTTGTAGATGTAGTGCAATTAGATTTTGATACAATGCCATATAAATATTTACTGCACAAGGAAACAGCTCATAGCAAAGTGGGTGATTTTTAGATTAGATTAGATTTCCTACAGTGTGGAAACAGGCCCTTTGGCCCAACCAGTTCACAATGACCCTCTGAAGAGCAACCCACCCAGACCCATTCCGCCACGCCTAACACTATGGGCAATTTACCATGGCCAATTCACCTGACCTGCACATCTTTGGACTGTGGGAAGAAACCGGAGCACCTGGAGGAAACCCACGCAGACACGGGGAGAATGTGCAATCTCCACATGGACAGTTGCCTGAGGTGGGAATTGAACCTGGGTCCCTGGCGCTGTGAGGCAGCAGTGCTAACCACTGAGCCACTGTACCGCCCAACCAATCTGGGCTCGCAAATGTTTAGGATGAATAGTTGATTGGATAACAAACAGGAAGGACAGAGTTGGAGTAAATTGGTAATTTTCAAGTTGGCAAATTGAATTGAGTGGAACACTGCAAGGGCCAGTGCTGGGGATTCTACTACTGACAATTGATAAACCTGTCTTGGATGAAGTGCAATGCAGTATTGTAGCCCACTCTGATGATGATATGAAGACAGTCAGGAAAGCAACTCATGCCATCCACTGAGCAAGATGAACAGAAAACGTAGTTAAGAGGAGAGATTCTGCAGAAAGCATGGGACGGACAGACCTGAGTGTCCTTTTACATGAATCATAAAAGATTAACATTCAAGTACAGCAAATAATTAGGAAGGTCAATGGCATGTTCAGTTTTATTGCAGATGAAATATAAAGGTAAGGACATCTTAATACAAACATATAGGGCATTGATGAGACTGCACTTGGAGTAAAATGTGCTGTTCTTATCTTCCGACTTAAGGAAGGTTATATTTGGAAGCAGTTCAGATAAGATGTATTAGACTAACTCCCAGAATGAGGGATTGTCTTGAGGTAAAGATTGTGTAGGTTGGGCTTATACTCATTGGTATATAGAATAATAAGAATAATAATTTTGAAAGATAAAGAAGGCTGAATGGGATAGAAGCTGGGAAGCTGTTTCCTCACTTAGGGAAATCCAGAACCAAGCACACTCCATTCAAGACAAGGATGAGGAGGAATTTCTCTCAGAGAGCCACTGGTCTTTGGAATTCTCTTTCATAGAGGTCAATGGCAGTTCCATCATTGCTCAGAGCTCAGTTGAACTATTTTTTGATTGACAAGAACTTTTCAGATGTGGTCAGGTAATGGATTAAGGCCACAATCAGATTAGCTGTAATTTTATCAAATGGCAGAGTAGTCTACAGATGGGCTAAAGGTTTATTTTCAGCACCTAGTCCTTTTGGTCATATGACCTGTACTTTAGAATTCCAGCAATCATTTCAGATGAAACAGTAGTTGATACACTCTGCTTTAGTGCTAGTATACTTTGCTGTTTAAAGTGTGGCTTTCTGTACAATATGGAGACAAATGCAGTTTAGGGGATTGATTGGATGAATAACTCAATTCAGTTCACAAATTTTGACATTAAGTTTTGTCATGTGTCATTTTAATTCTTCATCCCACTTATAATCAGACCTACAGGTCCTTCCAAACCTGTACAGTTGATAGAAGCTTGAGGAATAAAATGTCTCTTTTGACTATACACCTGACACCATCTGGACTAAGCACAAATTACAACAATTTCAGATCTTAACAACTGAGCATTTCTTTTTGACAGCAAGTGTTGTTAATGGTTCTGTTGCTGACATTTACAACATGGATAGATCCATCTTTCCTTGTCCCATTATCATTCCAATTGCCTTGCATCATCATCCCTTTTGCCATTTAACTCCATCCAGTTTGTTCTGTCCTCCCATTTCCTACGTCTTTGCATGTCTTGGTATTTGATTAAAAGCTGTTACATCTCTGACGCTTTCTAGTTCTGACCTGAAACTTCAACTATTTCTCTTTTTGCTGATGCTGTCTGGCCTACTGAGTGTTTCTAGCATGTTCTGTCATTTTAAATTTCCAACATTTGTGGGGGGGTTTTGTGTTCAGTTTATGAACTTAACTGGTTAGTTTCTTGTTCTCTTGCCCAATCACCACTATCTACAGCAAACAACTCCTTAGTCACATGTAAGAATGATGAACCCATTTTTGTGCTGCATTCTCTGGTATAAATATATTTATCGACCGACTAGACCTGTAGCATTACCTGGGACATTGTTTGAGATAAATGTGAAATCAGAAGAGACACACTAAATTACAAGTTATTGTCTGTGACTTCATTTTATTTAAACAATTAACTTTCATCATTTGAATATAATGCAGCAAGTATACATATACCATACCTGGAAGTGCATGCATCTCTTATGCAGTTTCAGTAATGTAGTGAAATGTGTAATATTATGAAATGTCCCAAAATGTTTAACAGATATATTGTCAAATAGCATTTGACATCAGGGTGGCACAGTGGTCAGCACTGCTGCCCTCACAGCACCAAGGATTTGGGTTCGATTCCGTTCTCAGGAACTCTCTGTATGGGAGTTTGCACATTCTCCCCTGACAGTATGGATTGCGTCTGAGTTTGATGGTTACTTCCCACAGTTCAAAGACATGCAGGTTAGGTGGATTGGCCATGCAGAATTGCCCATAGTGTCCAAGGAGGTGCAGGTTATGTGGATTAGATATGGGAAATGTGGGGTGATATGGTGGGATGCTGTTCAGAACGTTGATGTGGACTCGATGGGTTGAATGGCCTGCTTCTATGCTGTAGGGATTCCATAATCATCCTACTTATTACTCCCACTTTCCATCAAGACTCCTATTCCCCTCTCCACACCATCACTTAGGAGTGGGATGCCTTCCCCCCTCCCCATCTTCCGAAGTGAGAAACAGAACTCCCATTTCTGACTCAACCAGCGAGGATGTGTTCCCTGCCAACTGTATTCTGGGTAGCTGGCAGGACATCCCATCATCCAGGAGCTCCTGCCCCAAGTTTTCAAATCCCAGCTCATCCTGACCTTTTCCTACCTCAATAACTTCTTTCAGCTCAACAGCCCTCCACAATCTCTCTGGTCCTCCAATTTCAGTCTCTTGAACATCTAAGTTGAATCACTCCACCCCTGGTAGCACTGCCTTAAGCAGTCCAGGTCCTGAGATCTGTAAATCTCTCTCTACACCTTTCCACTTTTCTTTCCTGCTTTAAGACATGTCTTTTGTACTTCTTTTATCCAAGCTTTCTATCATCTGCCCTTGTATTTCCGAATGTGACTCAGTGTCATCTTTTGTTTGAAGTCTTCTGCAAAGAGCTGTTGGATATTTTGTTATGATTGGTGCTATATGAATGCCAGCTGGGTGAGTCAGTCATGGCAGTTTTCAAGGCCCAAAATACAGCTTGTTGCATAGACCTTGGGATAATGCACAAGTGTGCAAGGAAGACATTGAGAAGAATTCCACAGCAGAGGGAGGGAACATGGGTAGGATCATTCATTGCCCCCCACCCCACTTCTGGAAAGGAAAGTCAGCTGACCAACTGAGAAAAGAAACCCTGTAATGCACTAAATTGTTGCTGAGTGGGACTACCTCTCCCCTCGGTGTAAGAAGGTCCTACTCTTTGCCAACCTGTCTGATCGTCTAGCATCTTCAAAAATTCCAACAGCACCAAGCGCTCAGGAGTGGACACCGCTGGGATTGCAGGCACCCCTGCCACTCGTGAAATTCAGCCAGGTCTGGAAAGGTGAAGGATTTTCACAGCTAGCTGAATCACAGCATGACAGAATTGTTTTGGCTCCAAATGGAAGTCATTTATTTTGTACTGGCTCTTCGAATGTGGTTCACGACAATGTCAGTCTCCTCTCATTTCCCCAAAATTTTCCCCATTGTTTCTATCCAAAGGTACATCTACAAGCTCAGAATTGCTACGGCGTAGAAGGAGACCATTCAGCATGTTATATCTGCATTGCCTGTCTGAACATTTCAACTGTCTGTGAATCTCGTGCCCCTTTTCCTGTAACCCTGCACACTGTGTCCATCTAAGTAATCATTCAATGCTGTCTTGAATGCTGCAATTGAACTACCTCTACCAAATTTCCAGGGAGCATATTCAATCTCTAATTACTTGCTCGACATTTTGTACCATTCACAAATTGTGTCAACAGCAATGTGTCCTGCAAACTCAAGTCTAGTCATTATTACACATCGAGCAGAGTAGTGATCTTAACATTTATCACTGTGAAACCCCATTCAATGCCTTTTTCAAGTTGAAGGACAAAAAAAATTTGCATCACTCTCTGCTTATTGTCACTCAGCCAACTTCATAGCTGTGCTGTCACTGTCCTTTTTATTCTATGGGCTTCAACATTGCTGAACACTTTGTTAATGTGGCAATCCATGTACACCACATCAGTTGTAATATCCTCATCTGTTATCTCATAAAAAAATCAACTTAGTTAAATTTGATTATCCCTTAACAGAACAATTCTGGCTCTCCTTAATGTTCCTATAGTTACAATCTGAGTATCAGCAAAAAGTCCTTGCATGAGAATTCTAACATGATTTACTGCCCCAATAATAAAAATATAAAATTCCAAGTTTATATGCTCAATTACCTCATTGCTGTTTCAAAAACACTCCTGGTGTTGCATCAGTTTATATAACTCATATCATAGAATCCCTACAGTGTGAAAATAGGCTCTTCGGCCCAACAACTCCACACTGACCCTTCGAAGAGTATCCCACCCAGACCCATTCCCCTATCTTATTATCCTATATTTAGCCTTGACTAATGCACTTAAGCCTGAACGCTATGTGCAATTTAGCATGGCCAATTCACCTAACCCGCACATCCTTGGATTGTGGTAGGAAACTGGAGCATCCAGAGGAAACCCATGCAAACATGGGGAGAATGTGCAAACTCCGCACAGACAGTCACCCGAGGCTGGAATCAAACCTGGATCTCTAGCGCTGTGAGGCAGCAGTGCCAACCACTAATTCACCGTATCGCCCCATAAAGGAAAGTTATTATATTCTATGTAGATTCCAATATATGGAGCAGTTTGAATGTGACAAGAAATAATTTTCATCTATGTACAAACTTACACAGTGTCAGGACATCTTAAAGTGCTTTACAATCATGAAATGCATTTGAAGTGTAATTACAGTCAGAGTTCAGGAAATGAGGATTCCAATTTGTCCACAACAAGTTTCCAAAAAAAGGAAACATAATCATGACCAAGTCAATTGTTCTAGTGATATTAGTTGAGTGATAATTCTTAGCCAGGAGAATAACTCCCCTACTCTTCGTTGAAGAAACACCAGGGAATTGTTTAAATCCATTTAAGAAGGTAGGCAATGACTTGATTTAACATCTCACCAAAAGACAGTGCCTCTTACAGTTCAGTGCTCCTCAATGCTGCACTGAGATGACAGCTGTTGGACTCGCATTGAACTTAAGCATCCTATCTTCATTGAAATATATAGCTACAAATATTATATTGAAGGATCATTAATAATTTATAATACCGTCTAGATTGTGAATGCACAATGGGCTATCTGGCAACACACTTTAAACAAAGCAAAGCAGTTATGTTCAACTTTAACCCTTGCAAGAACAAAGGAAATTGAACACAGCCCCAGGAGAAGGGATGAGAGCACTCACAGGTATCCGGCACACTTCGTTTTGCACAACTGTGAATTATAAAAATGTTGATATTTAACCAGAATGACCATATTAATACAGAAATTTAATATATTCCAGAGGAGCAGAAAAAGGTTCTCATCCCTGATTTTAAAAAAAAGCCTTCAATAGTAGGAAATTTCCCCTCAGGAAATAATGCATGTATGTTTTTAATCTTTACTAATACAAATTAAGACATGTTTATAGAATCATTACAGTGTGGAATCAGGCCAATCAGCTCATCAATTCTACATGACTCCTCCAAATATCCCACCCAGAGCCACCCCCTACACAAGGCATGTAACCCTGCATTTCCCATAGCTAATCCACCTAATCTACACATCCCTGGACACTATGGGCAATTTATCATGGTCAATCCATCTAAACTGCACATCTTTGGACTGTGGGAGAAAACCAGAGCAACCGAAGGAAACTCATGCAGATATGGGGAGAATGTGCAAACTCCACACAGTCGCCCAAGGGTGTAAGCAAACCCGGGTTCCCGGCAATGTGAGGCAGTAGTGCTAACCACTGAGCCACCATGTCCCAATCTTGTGTGTGCCTACAACTTTACTAAGAATTCCCATGTAGCCACTTATACACACATTTGAGGCTTAGTAATGAGGCTACTGGTCAGCTTTTTACATTGGCCTCTGTACTTTCAAATTGGAAGGAGGATGAGGGGAGTTCCCTTACCACGTTATGTAGCATCATATGAAATGTAGTTGTGAGCATTTCCTGTTTTCTCTTTATATGTTACAATGCTGTCATCATTTTTCAAAGTAATGCATTTATGCTTTTCATATACAAAGACGAACAGGCCAATGTTTGAACTGTTTTGATGTTCTTAAGTAATGGGCCAAATTTTTCAGTTTTTGGATAGTCAGAAGAACCCTTAAAGATGCACATTGGGACCTCTCCAAAGCTTTGACATACACTCTGTGCAGCAATTGCCCAGAAAGTTTAAATTCTGATGGGCAATTACCTAACGTTTGAAATCCTCTGAGATCATACCCAGATTAGAGTTGGAGTAAGAGACTTCTGGCTTTCTTACCTAAAGAGTTATCCAGGAAATGTTTCAGGAGTAAAACCAATTCTAACTCCAAGGTAACCATAAAAATGACCATCCAACAATTCACACTGAATTCCCATTCACTTACACTGACCATCATCTATCACCAAATGCCCTCCCCCTCCCACTGGACACCAGGAATTTTTTCCACATTCCCCCTTCCCACCCTCCCCAGTGTGCCAGATGCCCTCCATGCCCCCGCTCCTGGGATACCTGACTTACCCCTACTCCCTGGATACACAAATGTCACTATGCAACACCTGAATCCCATCTCCCCCAAGTCATCAAACTGACCCTTCTGCTCTGTGAACAACCATTATCCCTGCCTGATATCCCATTGACCCACCATACCCTCTCATCCATTGATCACCTATCCTATCCCTGTTATTGAAATACAGCAACGGATGGCACTTCCGTTACAATTTCCTCCGATAACACTTGTGTGGTTTCCAGGACTGCATCTGTGAGATGGATCCTGTTTCAGAAGTTAGACCCAAAAATCCTGGGAAGGTAAGTAGACAGTTTCCTGTCTGACCTAGGTTGCCATTGTATTACAATGCTCAATCTCTGTTCACATCTATCCATGACTTTGCTCCTTTCTTTCTTTGTAACCTTCACAAGCCCACAACCCATCTACAAGCCTTAAGCTGACAATTCAGTTCTGACCTCATGCACAGCTCCAGTTTTAATCACAAAGCTCTGGAACTCCTTTCCTAAAACTACCTTTCGAACTCTCTTACCTCCTTTACAACTCTAATTGCAACTTACTTCTTTGGCCCATCTTTTGGTCAACCATCTGAATATCTCCCGTTTGTGGCTCAATTTGCAACATTCGTATGAAGCTTTGGGACTTATTACTATTTTAAAGATGTGCAAGCCATTGTTGTTTTGTAAGTACTATAATTAATCCAAACCATTTTTAATGCTTTTAAAATATCTCGGCTATAGTTGGTATCACTTCCACCCAGATGTCTCGAAGCTCAGCTGGTACACACAGGTTCTTCCCACTACCTGTCTAGTCTCTTTCCACAAAGGAAGTAGCTGGACTCAGTCCAACGGATGTCTTAGTTGGGTCAGTCTCACATAATGGGCTCATCCTCCAATACTTAGTAACCCCATTAACATCTAACTTGCTGGGTCTGTCTGAAGTTGTAATGAGTTTAAGTATTTTATTCTTTCATGATTGATGGTAACTGAAATAAAAGTCATTTGTCAAAGAAGAATTTGATAAACAGCAAATGATTCTCTTCTTCAAGTAGTTGTTGGCAATCGTTTTGACTGGGCTGTGAGTTAAATAAACATACATTTCCTTAAAGCTGAGTTATTTAATTTATCATGATACAGTGGGCCCCTCATGATATTACTTTGCCTTTCCTGTTAGTGCTCTTTTGTTCAGATTTTAAAGGCAGAGTTCTAGGGAAAGTGATATCACAGAAAGAAGCCCAATGGCAGTTTAGATTAGATTACTTTAGATGAGATTACTTACAGTGTGGAAACAGGCCCTTCGGCCCAACAATTCCACACCGACCCGCCGAAGCGTAACCCACCCAGACCCATTCCCCGACATTTACCCCTTCATCTAACACTACGGGCAATTTAGCATGGCCAATTTACCTAACCTGCACATTTTTGGACTGTGGGAGGAAACCGGACCACCCGGAGGAAACCCATGCAGACACGGGGAGAATGTGCAAACTCCACATAGAGAGTCACCTGAGGGGGGAATTGAACCCGGGTCTCTGGCGCTCTGAGGCAGCAGTGCTAACCACTGTGCCTCTGTGCCGCCCAATGCACCTTATCAAATACACTATGAAGAGGGCTTCATCAGGAATAGAGCTTTTGCCCAAAACGTTAATTTTCCTGCACCTCGGATGCTGCCTGACCTGCTGTGATTTTCCAGCACAACTCTAATCTAAACTCTGGTTTCCAGCATCTGCAGTCCTCACTTTTGCCTAAGTACACTTGCCTAATTAGGAATGCGGTGGTGGGCAGCACATCTTGTTATCCATTACAATCTTGTAGGAGAGCTGTGAAAACCCTAGAAAAATACGTTCTAGAGCTTCCACAGCTCTTCCACTGAAGTTCTAATGCATAAGTACAAGACTGGCAAAACTCCATCTCTTTGTAGAATCTCTTTATGTGTGTGTGTGGACATCATTTGCACACGTGGATACAACCCTACTTCACAGAATTGTTCTTGGACAAAACAGTTAAGTCACCAACAATTGCAACAAATAATACTTCTGCAGCAACTTCACAGTATAAAACTTCATAAACAGTTTTGCAGGAGCACTATAACAAAAATATGACATTAACATAGAACATAGAAGAATACAGCGCAGTACAGGCCCTTTGGCCCTCGATGTTGCGCCGATCCAAGCCCACCTAACCTATACTAACCCACTATCCTCCATATACCTATCCAATGCCCGCTTAAATGCCCATAAAGAGGGAGAGTCCACCACTGCTACTGGCAGGGCATTCCATGAACTTACGACTCGCTGAGTGAAGAACCTACCCCTAACTTCAGTCCTATATCTACCCCCCCTTAATTTAAAGCTATGCCCCCTTGTAATACCCGACTCCATACGCGGGAAAAGGTTCACACTGTCAACCCTATCTAACCCCCTAATCATCTTGTACACAAATTAAGTCACATATGAAAAAAAATTGAAGGTAATTAACCAAGGGCTTGGTGAGGAATGGTATATTCTAAGGAGCATTTTATCAGATGGGAGGGAGAGACAGAGGGTTTTGGGCAAGGAATTCCAGAGTTTAGGCCTCGGCAATTGAAGACACTGCTGCCAATGCTGCCAGGATTGATGAAACAATAATGTGAGTTCTTTACTTGAAGATAAGAATATTTATAGATAATGTTCTGCAGGAAACAATGGCCAAAAGATTAACAGGGAGGGAAAAATAGAGTCAAAAGAAAGCTAGCTAAAAACAGACGGCTTCTATAGATATTTAAAAAGGAAAACAAGAAAACAAAGTGATAATTGGACCTATGGAAAGTGAGTTTGAGGCATGGATAATGGAAAATAAGGAAATAGCAGATGAATTGAACAGGTATTTTGTATCAGTGTTCACTGCAGAGGATACAAGCAACATCTTAAAAATAATTTAAAATCAGGAAATCAAAGAAACATAGGAACTCCAGAAAATTACATTCGCTGGTACTAAGCAAATCACTTGAGCTGTATTTTTACAAATCCCTGGGTCTAGATTGACCTCATTCTGGATCAGTGGTGCTGGAAGAGCACAGCAATTCAGGCAGCATCCGAGGACAGGCAAAATCGACGTTTCGGGCAAAAGCCCTTCATCAGGAATAAAGGCAGAGAGCCTGAAGCGTGGAGAGATAAGCTAGAGGAGTG
This sequence comes from Chiloscyllium plagiosum, assembly GCF_004010195.1. NCBI lineage: Eukaryota > Metazoa > Chordata > Chondrichthyes > Orectolobiformes > Hemiscylliidae > Chiloscyllium > Chiloscyllium plagiosum. The sequence continues at coordinate 35,314,122 of NC_057742.1, read as the reverse complement.
TGGGGGTGGGGAGAGAGTAGCATAGAGTACAATAGGTCAGTGGGGAAGGAGATGAAGGTGATAGGTCAGGGAGGAGAGGGTGGAGTGGATAGGTGGAAAAGGAGCTGGGCAGGTCGGACAAGTCCGGACAGGTCAGGGGATCGAGTTGCTGGAGGTTAGAAACTGTTTTAGAAACTACCTGAATTGCTGTGCTCTTCCAGCACCACTGATCCAGAATCTGGTTTCCAGCATCTGCAGTCATTGTTTTTACCTCTAGATTGACCTCATCCTAGTATCTTAAAAAAAGTGGTAAATTAGGTGATTGATGTATTAGTTTTAATTTTCCAGCATTCCCTAGATTCAGGAAAAGTTCCATTAAATTGAAAAAAAATGGAGCTCCTTTATCCAAAAATGTAGGGAGTCAGAAAGCAGACAATTGCTGTCCAGTTAGCTTAGCATCTCGCATAAGAAAGTTGTTAAATCTTATTATTACAGGACATTTAAATGGAATCAAGGTAATCAGGCAGACCCAACATGGGTTTTTGAAAGGGAAATCAAGATTAACCAATTTACTGGGTTGCTTTGAAAAAGTCACATTTACTGTGGATTAAAGAGAACTGGTGGATATACAGTATTTAGATTTCCAGAAGGCATTTGATAAGGTGCTGTATGAAAGGTGATTGTGGAAAATAGAAGCCCATTGTGTAGGAGGTAGCATATTGGCACTAATAGGAGATTGGCTGATCAACAGGAAACAGAAAATAATCATAAATGTGTCTTTTTCTGATTGGTAAGATATAAGATGTGGTATGTCATGGGGACCAATGCCGGGACCTTAACTGTTAGAATTTGTATTATTGACTTGGATGAAGACACCAAATGTATAGTTGGTACTATGTTAATGGCATAAAGATATGAGAAAAAGTAAGCTGTGAAGAGAGCATCAGCAGGCTGCAAATGAGTAAAGATAGCTCAGGGGAGTGGGCAAAGATGTGGCGAATGGAGTATATGTGGGAAATGCGAAATTGTTCATTTGCAGGAAGAATAGAAAAAAATTATCTAAATGAGGAGAGATTGCAAAGTTCTTAGTTGCAGAGGGATCTGGATATCCCAAATGCATATAGGTGCTGTAAATAATTAAGTGAATAGAATGTAGGTATTTGTTGTGAAGGGAATTGAATACAAAATTGAAGTGTTATGCATCAGGTATACATGACTCTGGTTGGTCCACATTGGAGTAATGTGTATTGGTCTCCCTGCATTTCAGGGAAGTTCTACTGGACTAATACATAGAATGTGGGTTGTCTTATGGAAAGGTTGAGAAGGTTAGACTTTTATCTGGGTCTAGATTAGAGTGGTCCTGGAAAAGCACAGCTGGTCAGGCAGCATCCGAGGACCAGGAAAATCGGCATTTTGGGCAAAACCCCTTCATCAGGACTGAAGGCATGAAGCCTCCAGAGTGGAGAGATAAAGGGAAGGGGCTGGGGCTGGGGCGAAGGTAGCTGAGAGTGCAATAGGTGGATGAGGGAGTGGGGATGAAGGTGATAGATCAGAGAGAAGGATGGGGGAAGATAGCAAAGAGTACAATGGGTGGATGGGGGTGGGGATGAAGGTGATAGGTCAGAGAGAAGGGTGGAACAGATAGGTGGGAAGGACAATTGACAGATGGGAAAGGTCATGAGGACTGTGCTTAGCTGGAAGGTTAGAACTGGGGTAAGGTGGGGGAGGGGAAATGAGGAAACTGGTGAAGTCCACATTGATGCCCTGGGGTTGAAGTGTTCCGAGGCGGAAGATAAGGCGTTCTTCCTCCAGGCGGTGAGGGAGTGGCAGTGCTGGAATTTAGAAGGGTAAGAGGCAGCATCAGTCAAATGTGCAAGATTCTGAAGGGTTTGGATAGGCTAGTTATGGACAAGATGTTTCTTTGTGTGGGAGAATCAAGAACTGTGGGTCACTGTTTAAAAATATCAGAACCTGCTTGGCTAGATTATGGCACCTTCTATGGCCATAGAGGGCTGAAGTGGGGTTTGAAATTGAAGCTGCTGGTCCAGAGATGGGGAATTATATCAATGCACTAGAAGTCTGCTGGTCATTCAGAAATGGTATTACAGAGCCACTCTTCATGATGGACAATGAGGTCTCCTCCCAGAGTACAATTTGTGTCCTTATCACATACAGTGCTTCTTCCAAATGATGTTCAAATATTGAAATACCTTCTCATCAGCTCAGGGGATGCTGGATGGAGTTTGTAGGGAATGTTCTGTGGGAGGTTCCATGTTTGACCTTATACTTTGAGACATGGAGTCCAGAATCAATGTTGAGGACTCCCAGTGCAAAATCTTCCAACTTTGACCCATGTGGTGGATTGCCCTGACAGTGACATGGGGCATCCCCAGGGATGATGATTGTCGTACCTAGAACTTTGATTCAGTGAGTATTAAAATATCACATTGTTGCTGGCATGTCTTTGAAAAAGTTCTCCCAATTTTTTGCATGTTTCGTCACGTCCTACCTCAACATCCTCTGAGGCTGGTAAGGAGGACTTTGTGAAGTTGACAGGGCTGAATTTGTTGCTGAGTAGGTGAGTACTTCATGGTCCATTAATTTCACATTGCAATGGTTCAATGCAGGTCAATGGCAAGGCCTCTTGAGGCACCATGGTAGTGACCCTACCTCTGAACCAAGAGGCCCAGGTTTAAGACCCATCTGCTCCAGAAATGTGTAATAGTAGGTTGACAATATCTACAAGTGAATAGCATGCTGGGCTGTTTGATAGGGGACTCAAATGTCATGGGGGGAACAACACCAGGTGGTGAATTTCCTTTCTTAAAGGACATTAGTGAACTAAATGTGGGTTTACAGTGACTCACTACATTTTCATAAACATTATGAGCGTAACAAGCATTTTTACTTCCAGATTTATGAATTAAATTTTAATCCCTCCACCTGTTATGGTGGGATTTGAGTCAGTGTCCCTAGATCATTAACCCAGGCTTTTGGGTTAGTATGCCAGTGACATTACCAAGGTGTCACCACCTCCTTGTGTTGTGGAGACCACAAAGGGATTTGAAGACAATGATGACTCTTTTAGATTTGAGACATTGTTTCATTGGGAGCAGGCGCAAGGATGACATGTGAAACATGGAAGATTTACCGGGTAAACTGCATGAGGGATAAAAAAGTCTACAGTGAGAAGTCCATTCCCAATGAGGTCTCCAAAGTGAACTTTGAACCCTGGCTTCATGAACAATACAATAGATCAGTCAACAATGCTTTTAAATATCTTCCGTTACAAATAACTAAGAAGCTGCAATTAAAATGTTGTCAATGGGTCTGCTGCCTGGGTTGATGTCAGATGCTATTCTGCATCTCTTCTATCTGATCGAATGTAAATTATAACTCAGCCTCAGAAACGGATGCATGACTTCATAGGGATTTCAAATATAAACATTTCCTTTCTGTTATTAGAACACATCAGTGATTGGCAAGTGAGTTAGAGTGTTCTATTTTCACATTGCGTGTGCTTGACTGACTGCCTTTGAACTTGTGCCAATCTTTTAATTTGCAAAAGGAAATCATAGGAACATAGTTTATTGGAATGGAAGGAGGCCATTCAGCACTCGAGACTGCTCCGTCATTCAATAAGATAGGGGCTGGCCTGATTGTTGTCCACTCTCCTGCAACCTCATGACCCACATATTTGTGTACCTCAGCAACTGATTCAAAATGAACAACGACTTCTCAGAAAGAAGGAACCATATCCCAAAGACAGTAAGCGTAATATGGTGGCATGGTGGCTCAGTGGTTAGCACTGCTGCCTCACAATGCCAGGGTACCAGTTTCAATTGCAGCCTCAGGCGACTGTCTGTGTGGAGTTTGCACATTCTCCCAATGTCTGTGTGGGTTTCCTCGTGCAGGCCAGGTGAATTAGCCATGCTAAATTGCCCAGAGTGCTAGGTGCATCATTCAGGGGGTTTGGTTGGGTTACTCTTCAGAGGGTCAGAGTGGACTGGTTGGGCTTGTTTCCACACTGTAGGGAATCTAATCTAATAACAGGGGGCTTTTGTCATCTGGTTATGTTCTTTCACATTCACTATATACAGTTGGGGCATTCATTCTTTTAATTGAATGTTAACATCATCAACATCGTTCCATTGGAAGTCATGACTTCTTGAAGCCAGGGTTCACTGCACACTTTGAGAACCTCATTGGATAACGGTCTTCTCGATGTGGGTGTGTGAATCTGACTTTTTTGTCCCTCATGTAGTTAAGGAAGTTTCACATCTTCCTGCAAATCATGCTCCATCTTTATCTTTCATTGTTTGCCAGGAAAGTGCATCCTGTCTCTTCGAGAATTTGTATAGATGACAAGCTTGGCAACATTATTCTCAATTGCCTGCTGGACATGGTTGCTGGGGTGTAGCATGCCAACAAGGAAACCTCATTCTGTTGTGCTACACATTAGGATGAGTGAATTGAAGGTGTGAACCATTCACCTGGTGGAGCCATTGCATCTGGGGTAATGTGGTAAAGATTTCAGATAGTTCATGTCCTCTTTGGCATATATAGCCCTGAAGGGTCTACCCATACACTATGGCCCATTGTCAGAAACAATTTTCTCAGGAGCATTGAACAGACTGAATATGGAACACAATGTGTCTGCCACTCGTGTCCTTGAAGTGATCTTTATTTGTCTGGCAGCTGGAAACTTGTAGATATAATCAGTGACTAACATAAAGTCATCTCTTTAGACTAGCTATGAAGAGAGGTTGAGTAGATTTTCATTAGAAAGATGGAGGTTGAGGGGGGACCTGATTGAGGTCTACAAAATCATGAGAGGTATAGACAGGGTGGATAGCAAGAAGCTTTTTCCCAGAGTGGGGGATTCAATTACTAGGGGTCATGAGTTCAAAATGCTAGGGGAAAGGTTTAGGGGAGATATGTGTGGAAAGTTGTTTATGCAGAGGGTGGTGGGAGCCTGGAACATGTTGCCAGTGGAGGTGGTAGAGGCGGGCATGATAGTGACATTTAAGACGTATCTACGAAGACACGTGAATCACAGGAAGCAAAGCAATACAGATCCTTAGAAAATAGGCCACAGGTTTAGATAGAGGATTTGGAGTGATACAGGCTTGAAGGGCCGAAGGGCCTGTTCCTGTGCTGTCATTTTCTTTGTTCTTTGTTCTTGATGTAGAGGTCCTCTAAATTTCTGTGGTTATTGGTTTTGCACATCCTCAACAACTTTATAGTGTCAGTGCTAAACCCTGGCTAATAGATCAAGCCATCTGCTAGTTGTCTTTATGCCTGTATGTCCTTAGGTATAGTTGTGCTAGTTGAGAGCTTTGATTTGATTTAATTTAATGTTGTCACATGTACCTATGTACAGTGAAAAGTTTCTTTTTGAGAACAATACAGGCAGGTCATTAATGTACAAGGACATACAGAGTGAGGCATACGGGTTACAGCTGCACAGGAGGTGCACAAAAAGCAACATCAACATTAGATTTGAAATTAGAGAGGTCTATTCATCAGTATAATAACGACAGGGAAGAAGCTGTTCTTGAACCTGTTGGTGCATGTGTTTAAGCTTCTGTATCTTCGGTCTGATCAAAGAGGTTGAAAGAGAGTATTATTGGGGTGGGGGGCGTTCTTTGATGATGTGACAGCCTTTCCAATGACAACGAGAAGTGTAGATGGAGTCAATGGGAAGTAGGTGGGAGGTTGGCTTTCATGATGGTCTGGGCTGTGCTCACTTTGTGTACAACTACTTATTTTCCTTAACATGAAGTAAGAATACCAAGAAATATGGATAAAAAATTAGGAAGTGGATTTGAGGAACAACTCAGCCATACACTGACAGAGGTTCGCAGAGTAGACTTAAGATGTATAGTCGAGTCCTGTTCAGAATATCCTGACATACCAGCTTAATACAATTCCATTTCATAACTTGCCATGCTGGGATTTGAACTCAGACCTATTACACCAGAATTGAAAAGAAACATGTTAATGAATCCAAACTAAATTAAATTACAGAATGTGAAATGTAAGAATCTCATTGCAGAGAGTGGAGTGGATCTCATTTGACTTCCCAACATTTGGGTTTATATTGGAAGAAGTATTTTTTAAAAGACTTGCTTTATTAGAATTATGTTCCACATTCTCAGCATGTATTCACTAATTAAGTACCCCTGAGATACATTCAACCTTTATTTGGTTTGCGTTGTTGTCCTGATGGTGTGTTGCTGCCACCAGGTGGCAGCATGAGGTTGGATTTGTATCACAGGACACAATCTGAAAACACATGGTAGATTGTGCTACTGCAGATACATTGTGAGCAGGACTGGAGGCCCTCAACACCAAAGTCCACCCCCTTCACCATGATGCCACTTGTGAATGGTGGTAGATACAAACTGAGGCTGCCAATTCCAGAAGATGGCGACAGAAGTGACTTTTTAAAATTCATTGACAGGATGAGGGCATTGCTAGCTGGACCAGCATTTATTGCTCAATCCTAATTGCCCAGAGGGCAGTAAAGAGTCAACCACATTGCTGTGGGCCAAACAAGGTAAGGATGGCAGTTTCCTTCCCTAAAGGATATTAGTGAACCAGACGAACTTTTCCGACAATTGATATCATCATCATTAGGCGCTTAATTCCAGACGCATTCATTGAATTCAAATTTCCCCAACTGCAGGGACAGGATTCAAACCTGGGTCCACTGAACATTGCCTAGGTCTCTGGATTAACAGCCAAATGATAGTACCACTATGTAACTGCCTCCCCTATCACTGAAGGAATTCTCCATGAAATTGGGGTCATTTTAAAAGGTGGTAGCTTAAAAAGAAATGAAGGAATGAATTTAGCAGATGGCCACGGACAGGGGATTATGCCTCAGTGAAGTTTGATTTTCTGATTATAAGATGCCAGTTTCTCAGTTGGAGCCAGAAGACGCAGGACACTAACTCCTGCCTGCCTCTCCTCCACAGGATCATCAACTACAGTGCAGCCTTGGAAACAGAGTGGACCTCAGTCTGGGTCACTACCTGGCCTGGGATGAGCTGGCACGTTTAATACCTGGTATCATGGTTGGGCTTCCTGACAGTCAGAAAACAGTTCTTGGATTCCAGAACTTGCTGCCCCCTGAGCCATACTCTTCCAGTACAGTTACGACACTGCAATCTACCCATCAATGTGGAAAATCGCCCAGGTATGATCTGGACACAAAACATGCAGGTCAAATCCAATCCGATCAATTATTGCCCCATGGGTCTACTCCCACTGCCTCAGAAAAGCTGCCAACATAATCAAAGACCCTTCCCACTACAGTTATACACTCTTTCATAGAAAATACAAAAGTTTGAAAACATGTACCTGGCAAATAGGAAGATGGCTGTGGTTATTGGAGGTCAGTCACCTCAGGTCTAGGACATATTTGCAGATGTTCCTCAGGTCATGTCATAGGCCCAACCATTTTCAGCTCCTTCATCAATGACCTCCTTTCTACCATAAGGTCAGAAGTGGGGATGTTTGCTGATGGTTACACAATGTTCAGCACCATTCGTGACTCATCAGATACTGAAGCAATCCATGTTCAAATGGAATAAGATCTGGACTATATGCCGGCTTAGGCTGACAAGTAGCAAGTAACATTCATACCTGACAAATGTCAGGCTATGACCAGCCCCAAGAGATAAGCAGCATCAGAGGAGGAGGGGAGTCAACATTTCACATCAGAACCTTTCATCAGGACTGGGGGAAGGGGAAGGGGACTGCAAAATAAATAGAGGGATGGGAATGAGACTGGGGGAAAGGTGGGTGGGATGGCAATAGATGGATGCAGGTAGGAGGTGGCTGTGACTGGTCAGTGGGAAGGATGGAGTGGATAGGTGGGGAGGAAGGTGGACAAGAAGAAAGTGAGGACTGCAGATGCTGGAGATCAGAGTCAAAAAGTGTGGCGCTGGAAAAGCACAGCAGGTCAGGCAGCATCCGAGGAGCAGGACAATCGACGTTTCGGGCATAAGCTCTTCATCGATGGACTAGTAGGGTTAGGTAAAGGGGGTGGGGTTGAGAGGGAGGGAGGGAGAGTTGGGCCTAGGATGAGTTGGGAGGGAGGTGGGGAGATTTAGTACCTGATGAATTCTATTTTAAGGCTATATGGCTGTAAGCTCCTGAGGTGAAAGATGAGGCGTTCTTCCTCCAGTTTGCATGTGGCCTTGTGTTAATGGTAGAGGAGGCCCAGGATGGACATGTCACTGGGGGAATGGGAGGGGGAGTTGAACTAGACGGTGGAGTTGATTGCAGTGTATGGACCATAAATGTTCCCTGAAGCACTCCGTGAGTTTGCACTCAGTCTCCCCAATGTAGAGGAGACCAGATTGGCTGCAATGGATGCAATATATCAATTTAGAGGAAATGCACGTGAACCTTTGCCAGACTTGAAATGATTCTCTGGGGCCTTGGAGGGAGGTGAGGAGGTGATGGGGTGGGGGCAGGTTTTGGACCTCCTGCAGCTGCAGGGGAAGGTTCCAGCTCCTTTCCCTTCCCCCAGTCCCAATGAAAGGTTCCTCCTGAAATATTGACTCCCCTCCTCCTCTGATGCTCCTTGACCTCCTGTGCTTTTTCCAGCTCCACTTTTAATGTACTCTGGTCTCCAGAATCTGCAGTTTTCACTATCTCTAGTAAGAGACAATCTAACCACCATCCCTAGACATTCGATGGTGTTGCCATCACTATCCCGTACTATCAACATCCTGGGGTTACCAGTGACAAAAAGCCCAACTGGCCTTGACACATAAACAAAGTGTGTATAAGATCAGGTCAGCGGCTAGGAATATTGCTGCAAGTAACCTCCTGACTCCCCAAAGCCTGCCCATCATCTACAAGGCACGGGTCAGGAGTGTGATGTAATACCCCCCACTTGCTTTGATGAGTGCAGCTCCAACAAAGCTCAGGAAGCTTGACACCATCCAGGACAAAGCAGCCCACTTGATTGGCACCACATTGAAGGCATGTACTCCCTCCACCATCGATGCTCAGGAGCAGCAGTGTGTAGTATCTACATGATGCACTGCAGAAATTCACCAAATATCTTCAGACAGCACCTTTGATACCCAAATCCACTTTCATCTAGAAGGATAAGAGCAGCAGATACAGACATCTAGATTGAAGTGTGACTCTGAAGTATAAATTACAGATACCCCCTGCCATCTGAAAGTAGACCATTCCCAGGTAACCTTTCATAAGCTGAAAATGGCGTAAAGTGAAGGTGCATGATTTATATGGGAAAAAGTATCACCGTTCTTGTAAAAGTGGATTCACAAAAACAGGTCCTAATGTAGGGCTTTTATAAAAGTGAAATTGCATAAAGTAAACATTCGAAAAGCAGCGTATACAGTGGAAGCTCAATTATCCGAACGAGAGGGCGGGCACTATTTCGTTCGGATAATCGATTATTTGGAAAATTGATTAAATGCCTTTCATCTGGGGCTCAGAATTTAAAAGTCTGCTCCCTGTTCAGGAGACTAGCAGCAGCACACCGTGTGCAAGGCCCCGCCCCTAACACCGCCCCCCCCGTCCAACACCGCGGCTCCTGACCCCCCCACCCC
>NC_057742.1:35300129-35304326 GCF_004010195.1 Chiloscyllium plagiosum | reverse complement strand
CGACCCCAACCCGGTCCAACTCCCCCCCACCCCCCAGCACAGAGCACACAAGCCCCCACCCCCAACACCACCCCCGCCACCCCTTCCACACCCGGCCCCTCTCTGGGGCATTCAGACTGCACACCAACAACAAGACAGCTACTGCTGCAGCTGCCTTTGTGGGGTAAGTCTCCAAATACCGCACAGACACAGCCACGGTCACACACACAACCTTTTACTGCATATTTTTAATAGGTTCCACGTTTGCCCTGCACAGGACAATGTTGGAGAGATTATTCCTGGGAAGCGGGGTGGTGGGGGGTTTGGTTACAGTACACCCCTCTGTAGAGCTCCAGTGAAAGTATGGGGGGGGTGGTGGGAGGTCAGTCATTTGGAGACAGGCCCTGTCTAACAAAAGACGCAATCTCTGTTGGAAACACGTATTTGATGTCATGTTTCCATCAGGACCTTGATCACCTTCGGATAATCCAATTTTCGGATAATTGGTATCCAGATAATCGAGATGGAAATGTGTTGCTGGAAAAGCGCAGCAGGTCAGGCAGCATCTAGGGAACAGGAGAATCGACGTTTCGGGCATTAGCCTTCATTTCCTGAAGAAGGGCTAATGCCCGAAACGTCGATTCTCCTGTTCCCTAGATGCTGCCTGACCTGCTGCGCTTTTCCAGCAACACATTTCCATCTCTGATCTCCAGCATCTGCAGACCTCACTTTCTCCATCCAGATAATCGAGGTTCACTGTACCTGTATGTGAATTACTTTCTTATAACAGCATTTTAAAATCTTCTGCAATGCTTTCTTTGGCCACTGGGGGCTTGATGTCAATTCCAATTTGCATCATTCTGGTAGGTTTGGCAACTCTCAGCTGGTAGTATTCTCATCTCTGATGCTGAAGATTATGGACTCAAGACCCACTCCAGAATTTGTGCACCAACTCTTCAAGACAGTATTGAGCGAGTTAAACTGAAGCTTCATAAACTTTTTCGGGTGCATGTGAAATTCTTGTGCAACCACTTCAAAGAAGGACAGCTGAATGTTGTCTTGGCAAGTCAGCTCACTGCACTGTTTGTGAATTGTCATCTCACAAACATTTAGAGTATCAATATATTATCAGATAGTTCGCCATGGTTAAGGATACACTGCACAACAGTACATTGATAGGATGCAGGAGGCACATTATTTAAGATTTAATTAATTAAGAACAACATTCCAAACAAGGAGATATCAAATAATTAAAAAAGCCTACTACACAATCAAGAATTCACACTTTATTGAGAAGATATGTCTTAATGTCTCAATCATGTTGGAAGGTGGATGTAATTGAACAGCAGAAACTAGGAATAGTTTGAACAGGAATACCCTAAATTATTTAAAGGGTTAAGGCAGCTGAATACTGAATATATATAATACTGAAAATAAAGAAACTAAACTCTTGTGTCTTGATTCAACTGGGAAGACTCTGGATCCTTTAATGAAGCAAGTTGAGAAGCAACTTACAGAAATGACAAGAATAGGCATTGTTTTGCCCATCGTGAAACCATTTGAATGGCCAGCTACAGTTCCTCAGTACGCAAACCTAATAATACTGCTCAAATTTATGGTGATCTCACATAGCTCAACAAAGTTAAAAATCACACAACACCAGGTTATAGTCCAACAGGTTTATTTGAAAGCCCTAGCTTTCAGAGCGCTGCTCCTTCATCAGGTGCTTGCGCTCTGAAAGCTAGTGCTTTCAAATAAACCTGTTGGACTATAACTTGGTGTCGTATGATTTTTAACTTTGTACACCCCAGTCCAACACCAGAATCTCCAAATCATAGCTCAGCAAGATGGTGGCAACAGAAATCGTTTGATTGACGAGAGGTTTCGCTGAATTATTCAAAAGTAGGCATTTTATGAAACCCATTACGAACAGTAGATGGCACATCTCAAAGGATGAGCAATCAAGGTGGTTCACTACATTGAAAACTCCTTTTGGGAGATTTTGTTTCAACCAATTGCCATTTGGGATCACATTGGCCCCAAAGGATTTCCTATGGACTACTCAATATTTTACAAGTCTTCACAGATTTGTATGCCATGTGCATGACATAAATACACAGGGAAACAGGTAAAGAGCATGATCAGAGAAAGCATGTCATTTTAAATGCAGGTAGAAAGCCTCTCACTTAATAACCAGTATGAATCCTCCAAGAAATCTAATCAATTCTTGAGACACATTGTCAACAATGAAGGTATAGAGACAGATCCTTGGAGAACTAAAGTTATTACAGAAATCTCCACTCTGAAAAGATCTCCAAAGATTCTTTGAGATGGTAAAGCAATTATAGTCATAGAGTTGTGCAGCACAGAAACAGACCCTGAAGTTCAACTCATCCACACCAACCAGGTATCCCATATTAATCTAGCCCCATTTGCCAGCCCATATCCTTCTTATCCTGTCCTATTCATGTAGCCATCCAGATCCCTTTTAACTCTGGCAGCTCATTCCATACACGCACCCCCAGTGTTGTCCCTTAGGCCCTTTTAAATCTTTTCCCTCTCACCTTAAACCTAGTTTTGGACCCCTCTACCCTGTGGAAAAGACCTTGTCTATTTACCCTATCCATGCCCCTCATGATTGTATAAACCTCTGTAAGGTCACCCCCTCAGCCTCTGATGCTCCAAGGAAAATAGCCCCAATCTATTCAGCCTCTCCTAATAACACAAACCCTCCAGTCTCAGCAACACACCAACACAAACCCTCAAGTCTCATTTTTGAACTCTTTCAAATTTAACATCTTTCCCATAGCAGGGTCAATTAAATTGTTGCCTCAGTTGACAACTCCACAAGCACTTGACACAATTTCTCAGGAAGACATAAGGATGATGTTGGAATCATACATCAAGAGAATGCTTTGCAGAAGGCTGAGAACACATTGATGTCTATTCATGTCTTAAACAATCCATTGTTTCCCAACATCATAGCAGCCAAATCTTCAGCTACAGGAATAGGAGCAGTGTTCTTCCAGGACACAAAATGACCCCCTTATACATCCCGAATATTATCAGACCCATCAAATTTTGCAATTGTGAAGGAGGATCTCTTAGTTACATGCAACTGTTAGAGATTTTCAGACCCCATTTTTGGTTGATATCCATTATATTCCCACCAGATAATGGCAACACGAGAGTACAAATCTATTTATTTTACATGGAAGGTCTTTCTCATTGTCATTGACTGATTTCCATTTGGATAGTGATTAAGAAGTTGTATCTCATGACCAGAAATATGATTTTTTTCAATAAATATTTTTATTAAAAACTTTTTCAAATCTTTTAAAAAGCAACTACATATTTTTAAAAACCCAAAATACAAAAAGATAGAGGTAGTACAACAGTGTCATATCACAATACTATTAATAATAAACTACCTACTATTCTACCAGAAAAAAATGTATCTACTTAACTTAAACTAAACTACAATCAAATTAAATGAAAGTTAAATTATGCTAAATTCAAATTAAATTAAATTACATCACATTACTTTAAACCAGAGATACAGTTATCAAGCTCCTACTGAGCTATTTGCAATTTATGGAATCTCTTGATGTGGCTATTTTGGACAATTGGCTCAGGAGCATTTCAATGACTAGGAGAACTTGAGGACTGCAGATGCTGGGAGGAGAAGTTCTTCAAGGTGGGCACCCTTGGAAGACGCTTCGCAGTGAGGTTACTCGGGAGCATTTCAGCAGATTTGCCAGCAGTTCTGCATTGGAACATATTACAAGCTCACCAAAATATCCACAATGGAAAGGGGATGCTGACAGTAAGGTCCAGACAGTTAAGGTACCCTTGAAGAAGAATACCAATGTTGAAATGGTACTGCACTGCAGATCCACCCCACTTCAATGCTGCTCTTTGCTTTGGTAGTGGAGGGTTCTCATACAATTTGTGACCAACATGGAGATTCCACCTTTGAGGTGTAAGATAGAGAATTCCCTTTTTTATCACAGCTCCATTGTATGAATCTGGCTGTCCGTGGCTTTGATATCTGATTCCCACAGCCCACAGTTTAAATAAATGGTTTCTGGCTTTATCAAGACTCTTTTGAATGTCTACCATCTTTTTCATGATCTGAATAAAGAATCCAAATTTTCTTGCCCCATTAAATCAGGTATGCTTAAATTTTTAATCTGCTGAACACAATCATTTTAATGA
>NC_057742.1:35275303-35299629 GCF_004010195.1 Chiloscyllium plagiosum | reverse complement strand
ATGCTGCAGCTGTATAAAACTCTGGTGCGGCCTCACTTGGAGTATTGCGTACAGTTCTGGTCACTGCATTATAGGAGGAATGTGAAAGCTTTAGAAAGGGTTAAGAAGCAATTTAGTAGGGTATTGCCTGGTATGTAGGGAAGGTCTTATGAGGAAAGGCTGAGGGACATGAGGCTGTTTTCGTTAGAGAGAAGAAGTTTGAGAGGTGACTTAATTGAAGCATACAAGATAATCACAGGATTAGGTAGAGTGGACAGTGAGAGCCTTTTTCCTTGGATGGTGATGGCGAGCCTGAGGGAACATAGGTTTAAATTGAGGGGTGATGGATAGTGGTAGGGCTGTGGAATGTCATGCCTGCAACAGTAATAGATTTGCTAACTTTAAGGTAATTTAAATGGTCATTTAATATACATATGGATGATAATGGAATAGTGTAGGAAGATGGGCTTCAGATTGGTTCCACAGGTTGGCACAACATCGAGGGCCGAGGGGCCTGTATTGTGCTGTAATGTTCTATGCTCTATGTGGAACACAATGCTTCACATTCCCCTTTAAAATAAGGTAAAGTTAGGGTCTGGGCTACCTTCTTAAAATATTCTGAGGGGGTCTTGTCTGGTCCATAACACTCTACTCTGCCTTTTTCAAACAATGAAATGAACAATTCTGAATGTATTAATACATACACTAACAATCAACTACTCAAGTTCATAACGTGACTTACTTCACTTGCTGGAAGCAGCACACATCCATACAGCATGCATTCATACGAACAAAAGGCATATATTAAGCCTTGCACCTTTATTGAATTAGCCAGGAACTTATGGACGCAATTGTGCCCTTTTACTTTCTCCTTGCCAACACCTTCGCCAATGTAGACAATTTGCCAACTAATCATCACACTTTCCTCCTGTAACGTAACTTCTTGTGATCATTTGAAACCTGACATTGGTTCTGATGAGTGCTGCTATTAAGGGAAAATAATTTGTTCCCCATATAAACACCCCCACTCATATGGTAATGTATTTTGGTGGAAGAAACATGGAGAGATATCACAATGATATAATGTTGAGGGAAGAACAGGAGCACAGAGACCTCAGGGTTCACATGAATGATTTTCCAAAGGTGTCCAGGCAAGTTGAAACAGTTGCTTTGAAAGATTATAAGATCCTTGGGCAAACAAATAGAGGCATAGAGTATCAAAGCAAGGAAATGACACTGCACCTCTACAATTCATTGGTCAGTCCACATTTGGAGCGTTGTGTTCAGTTCTGGTCACCTTATTGAAGGAAACGTGTTAAAACTCTGGCAAGAGTGCAAAGGAGATTTACTACAATGATGCAGTGAATAAAGGATTTTAGATACAAAGAAAGATCAGAGAGATTGGGATTATTTTCCTGGCATCTGGAACTGCACACAGTACTCCAGAAGAAGCCTCATTCTGTACAACCTCAACCTGACATCCCAACTCCTGTACTCAAAGGTCTGAGCAATGAAAGCAAGCATGCTAAACGCCTTCTTAACTACCCTGTCTACCAGTGACAAAAATTGCAAAGAATTATGTGCCTGAACCAATTGGTGTCTCTGTTCTACAATGCTACCCAGGGAACTACCATTAATTGTATATGTCCTACCCTTACTTGTATTATCAAAACGCAATATCTCTCATTTATCCAAATGAAACTCCATCTGCCATTCCTCAGCCCAATCATCTAATTAATCAAGATCTATTTGTAATCTTAGATAACCTTCTTCAGGTTCATAATTCTACCAATTTTGGTGTCATCTGCAAACTTACTCACCATGCCTCCAAATTCTCATTGAAATCATTTTTATAATATTGGATCCCACTGCTGCACAGGACATGTGTCCAAGATATGTGAGTCAAGAATCATCCTGTTAAGTCACGTGAATATTGATGGCAGAAACTCCAATGCTGAGCAGATATCATCCTCAAACCAAGGGACAGATCATGATGACATCCTATGTAAAATTTCAGTGCTCTTCCTGCCAAAGGGAATCACTTCACACTTCTCTGCCAATGGTCTGCATGTTCCCCCAATCTGTCTATATCCTTGATGCTGTGAAAGAATAAACCTTCCTTCGGCCTGAAAAACAACTGTTAATCATGAATATTTGGCTTTGTTCATCTGATCAGTCAAAAACCCTATTTCTGATTCCGATCAGAGAGAAAGTTAGACTTTTATCTTTGCAGGAGTACTGTGTGCGAACCTCTGTGTCAGGAACCCTCTTAGAGGAAGCAACCTTGTTCTGACCATGAATCCTCACTAGCAACAGTGGAGTGGATTGAGATTGAAATGAACCCTTTCTCTCAACACTAGCTGCAGGATTCCAAGACTGAAACGTTCTGGAGGCACTACAATAGCTGCCAGTCAGAGATATTTGTATAATGCAAATAAGGGGAAGGGTGCCAGGTGAGTAGGAAGTACGGCTACCTGTTGGGTGGTGGGTGGTGTCAGAACCAGAGGGGGCTTTCAGGAGTCCTGGTGTGAGTCAGGAGTTGGGTTCAGAGATAGGGAGGGTCATATATAGATGGTTGGGAAGGGCAGCAGGAATCCCTAAGGGGTCGGGGGTGGAGGGGTTCAATCGAGAGTTGGGGAAGGGTCACTTTCCTTGTCAGCCAAGACATGAGCAGGTTTTCATCTTTCATGGCTAACTATCAAGGTAAATAAGATGCAATTCACTGAAGTTTCCAACCCAGATTCGGAATTGGAGAATTTCTCAGTGTTCCAAGTGCCAGGTAGTTTTCCATTTCAAATTTCAACTCACAGGGCAACTCCCAGGGTGTTGGCAGATTAGGAACTTTGTGATCCCGATGCACAACACCTGTCTACACAGTTGCAACAACTATCCTCCCATCAGGAGATCTAAGCATTTGTTTTCTGTCACTCAGACAACTTCGTTTCATATTGGTGCTGTCTCTTATCTATGAGCTATAATTTTCTCACAGTCTCACAGTGCCACATTTCTATGTTCCATGTACATTCCATGTAATTGACCACTTGTGGAAATTACTACTGTTCCATTTTTAATAAACATTTAATAAAGCCTTCCATAACCATATAAATAGTAAAAGTATGGTAAAAGATGAGTAAGATTGATAGGGGCCAACAAGGAGATTTGCATCAGGAGACAGGGGGCATGGCTGAGGTATTAAATGAATACTTTGCATCTGTCTTTGCAGAAGAGTGAGATGCTGCCCAGGACGTACTGTCACATAAGGGAACTCAGTCACTAGAGGGTTCAAAATTTATAAGGCAGCCATTATATTGATAACAATAAACTGTTGGTCCTCAAAGTTGACAAGGCACCAGGACTACTTGCCTTCATTGATCAGACTTTTGGGTACAGGAGTTGGGACTTTATGTTGAGGGTGTACAAGGTGTTGGTGAGGCCTCTTCTGTTTGTTTCTTGTCACCGTGTTATAGGAAGGATATTATTAAGCTGCAGAGGGTTCCGAACAGATGTTGCCAGAACTGGAAGGTTTGCGTTATAAAGAAAACTGGATAGACTAGAACTTTATTCACTGGAGTGTCAGAGGTTGAGAGGTGACCTTATAGAGGTTGGCAAAATCATGAGGGGAGCGTCTTTTCCCTGGTTTTCAAGACTAGGGGGCGTATTTGTATGGTGAGAGGAGAAAGATTCGACAAAGAAAAGAGGGGCCATTTTTTTGACATAGTGGTTAATGTTTGGAATGAACTTCCAGGAGAAGTGGTAGACATAAGTACAGTTACAACATTTAAAAGACATTTAGATAAGTACACGAATAAGAAGTGTTTGTCAGGATATAGGAAGTAATGATCAATGGATATTTTTTCAGCTGGAGGAAGGCTTGTAGTGGCGTTCCCCAGGTGTCAATATTGGGACCCTTATTTTTCCTGATATATAGTAATGATTTAAGTATGGCATGCAGGGGGAAATTTCAAAGTTTACAAATGACACAAAATTTGGAAGCTTGAAAACTCTGAGGGGCTCAAGTATAGAGTTCTACAAGGGCATAGATAAGTTGGTGGAGTTAGAAGATTGGTGACAGATGGGAGTAATGCAGAGAATTAATATGAGTTGTTGCATTTTTGGTAGGAAGAACATTGAAAGATGATTTAAACAGGGAGCACAATTCTAAGGCGAGTGCAGGCAAGCAGAAGGACCTGGATGTATGTGTGCACAGATCAGAGGGCAGTAAGTAAATCATATAGTATGCTGGAATTTATTAATAGTAGCATAGAGAAGAAGATCAAGGAGGTAATGTTGAACTTGTATAAGACACATGTTAGACCACAGTTGGCTTTTCATTGTTCCATGTACATTCCATGTAATTGACCACTTGTGGAAATTACTACTGTTCCATTTTTAATAAACATTTAATAAAGCCTTCCATAACCATATAAATAGTAAAAGTATGGTAAAAGATGAGTAGGATTGATAGGGGCCAACAAGGAGATTTGCATCAGGAGACAGGGGGCATGGCTGAGGTATTAAATGAATACTTTGCATCTGTCTTTGCAGAAGAGTGAGATGCTGCCCAGGACGTACTGTCACATAAGGGAACTCAGTCACTAGAGGGTTCAAAATTTATAAGGCAGCCATTATATTGATAACAATAAACTGTTGGTCCTCAAAGTTGACAAGGCACCAGGACTACTTGCTTTCATTGATCAGACTTTTGGGTACAGGAGTTGGGACTTTATGTTGAGGGTGGACAAGATGTTGGTGAGGCCTCTTCTGTTTGTTTCTTGTCACCGTGTTATAGGAAGGATATTATTAAGCTGCAAAGGGTTCCGAACAGATGTTGCCAGAACTGGAAGGTTTGCGTTATAAAGAAAACTGGATAGACTAGGACTTTATTCACTGGAGTGTCAGAGGTTGAGAGGTGACCTTATAGAGGTTGGCAAAATCATAAGGGGAGCGTCTTTTCCCTGGTTTTCAAGACTAGGGGGCGTATTTGTATGGTGAGAGGAGAAAGATTCGACAAAGAAAAGAGGGGCAATTTTTTGACAGAGTGGTTCATGTTTGGAATGAACTTCCAGAAGAAGTGGTGGACATAAGTACAGTTACAACATTTAAAAGACATTTAGATAAGTACACGAATAAGAAATGTTTGTCAGGATATAGGTCAAGCGCAGGCAGGTGGGATTAGTTTAGTTTAAGATTATGGTCAGCACGGACTGGTTGGATCAGAGTGTCTGTTTCCATGCTGTACAACTCTATGGCTGTTTGAGCTGCATCCAAGGATTTTGAAGGAAGATAGAGTGGAAACTACAGGGGCACTAACTATAATCCTTCAGTCTTCCAAACGTTCAGGGGAGGTGCCAGAAATTTGGAAAATTGCAAATGTTACAGTTTAGTTCAAGAAAGAGTGTAAGGATAAATTACAGACCAGTCAGCTAAGTGTCAGTGAGGAAGAAGCTTCCAGGCGTAATTATTCAGGATAGAATTAGTAGTTATATGGAAACAGGTTGGGTTAATTAGGAAGAGTTAGTGTGGATTTATAAATGGTAAATTATGTTTAACTAACTTGTTGGAATTTTTTGAAGAGGTAACAGAAAGGGTAACTATGTGGATGTGGTGTACCTGGACTTTCCGAAGGAGTGTGATAGAGTGCCACAGAATGGGTTGGAGAGGACATTTATAGGTCATGGAATAAAAGAGTCAGTAGCAACGTGGATACAAAATTGTCAGATGTTACAAAACAGGAAGTAATGGTCAATAGATATTTTTTCAGTTGGAGGAAGGCTTGTAGTGGTGTTCCCCAGATGTCAATATTGGGACCCTTGTTTTTCCTGATATATAGTAATGATCTAAGTATGGCATGCAGGGGGAAATTTCTAATGTCTGTGCAGGCAAGCAGAGGGACCTGGATGTATATGTGCACAGATCAGAGGGCAGTAAGTAAATCATATAGTATGCTGGGATTTATTAGTAGTAGCATAGAGAAGAAGATCAAGGAGGTAATGTTGAACTTGTATAAGACACATATTAGACCACAGTTGGCATATCATTGGCAGTTCTGAATGCCAGATTTTAGGAAAAATGATGCAGAGTTCAGACATGGTTTCCAAGAATGGTTCCAGGCATGAGGAACTTCAGTGATGAGGATAGATTGAAGAAATTGGGGCAGTTCTTCTTGGAAAGAAGAAGACTAAGAGAAGATCTGATAGAGTTTTTCAAAATCAGGAACAGACTGGATAGATAGGGAGAAATCATTCCCAAACTTAAAAGGAGCAAGAACAAAGGGCATACATTGAAAGTGATGTGCACAAGAAACAAGGGTGATGTGAGGAAAATCTCTTTTTACTCAGCAAGTGGTTAGGATATTGAATGGACTGTCTGAAGTGTAATGGAGGTAAGTTCAAGTGAAGCAATCAATCAGAAGATAAAAATAATATGCAAGGATATGGGGAATAAGGAGGAGATTGGCACTAAGTAATAATGCTCATTTAATGAGCTGTTGCAGTCACAGTGGGTTGACTAGCCTCCTACATCACCATAATACTCTTCTGATTTTGTAATACTGTATTATACACTGTAACTTCTCATATTTAGCTTCTGCTTGTCAGGATGACTTACAAATTTGTAATTAATCTAGTATTAATTAATCACTAATAATTTCTTGTCTATTCAGTAATATCCAATTATAAATAATAGCAACTCATTGTAGCCAAACAAATATCTCTGTGGTTTAAAAAATGTTGCTGAGAAAAACCTTGAGCTACCACACAGGTTAGGTCCTTTTTAGCTACAAAATACCCTTACACTTGTGTTCTCTTTAATGGCAGAAGGCACTCACACAGTAGATGAAGGGAATATGCATTCAGCATTAGGGATGGTCTAAAATTTCTGAGTCTGCAGCAGCTAGAGAAGAATCTTGCCCACACCCAACATGTATCAGATAGTGGGCACAAGGCATTCAAACAAGTAGGTGCTTAGCTTATGGTAACAATTTGATTAGGAGCTGTGGTTGGCAATTATTACTACCTTTTCCTACTACTGTGATGCTCAGTATTTCAAACAGCAATTACACAACACATTATAGAGTCATAACACAAAAACAGACTCTGGTCTAACTCACCCATGCCAACCAGATATCCTAACTTAATCTAGTCCCATTTGTCAGCACTTGGCTCATATCCCTCTAAACCCTTCCTATTCCTATCCCCATCTAGATGCCTTTTAAATGTTGTAATTGTACTAGCCTCCACCACTTCCTCTGGCAGCTCATTCCATGCTCACACCACCCTCTGCGTGAAAATTTGCCCCATAGGTCCTTTTTAAATCTTTCCCCACTCAGCCTTTTAGAAACATGGTACTCATGCAACAATTTCTGATCATAAACAAATTTCTACGAAAGCAACTGACAAGAGTAGACCAATAAAAGCAATAAACAATTCAGCATAGTCTTCCTTAGAAGAAATTTTCAATAATTTTGAATTGACATGCACAAAGCGATGATTAGTATTAAAATGCTATTTTTTATGAAAAACCCATCATAAAACTTCAACAGAATGCCACTCGAAAATATATCATTTATTTTTCAGTGCAAAAAGCGGCTTAAATACATAATTCTATTCTACTACATGGTCCAATTATATTATCAAGGAAGATTTTACGTTCATGATTATGTAGTTGACTTTGTGAGCATCTAAAATTTTTACCTAATTAGCAGACATGTGAGCATATTTCACACTCAACTTTCCAATTATATGCACCCGAAGTGGAATCTCTACTTATCATATTACCCTTCCATCATGAAAACTCACTCCTCTTACTCTTGCAAATACCCAAGAAAGGCATCACCCGACCACTACCTCTTGATCTATCTCATCATCTGTCCTTCCAATTATGTTGTGTAGCATCTGGCTGTCTGAAAATAACACTGTAACATCATTCTGATTTAATGAGACAAGCTGGGCCCCACTAAAGAAAAATTGTCCAATATGCATTTGTCGCTCTTGGTCAAAAACAATTAAGATGATTGAAGTTGTGCTCAAAACTGAACAATGGCCCAAGGGTATTAGCCATATAAGTGAAAAATGCTGAGTGATAAAGACTTTTAGAGTCATTGAGTTATACAGCATGGAAACAGACCCTCCGATCCAACTGTGTGCGCCGACCAGATATCCTAAACTGATCTAGAACATAGAACAGTACAACACAGTACAGGTCCTTCGGCCCTCGATGTTGTGCTGCCCTTTTATCTTGTTCTAAGATCAAATCCTACTCTAACTACATACCCCCTTCATTTTACGATCATCCATGTGCCTATCCAAGAGTCATTTAAATGTTCCTAATGTAGCTGACTCTACTACCACCGCTGGCAGTGCACTCCATGCACCCACCAGTCCAAATTGTCAGACATGCATTTGTTGCTCTTGGTCAAAAACAATTAAGATGATTGAAGTTGTGCTCAAAACTGAACAGTAACGCAAGAGTATAAACCATATAAGTGAGAAATGCTGAATGATAAAGACTGATAGAATCTTTGGCCCATATGCCTCTAAACCCTTGCCATTCATGTACCCAATCCAAATGTCTTTTAAATGTTGTCATTGTACCAACCTCCACATTTACTCTGGCAACTCGTTCCATACACGCACCACCCTCTGTGTGAAAAAGTTAACCTTCAGTTCCCTTTTAAATTTTTTCCTTCTCATATTAAACCTCTGCCCTCTAGTTTTGGACTCCCCTACACTTGAAAAAAGACCTTGGCGATTCGCCCTATCCATGCTCCTCATGTTTTATAAACCTCTATTAAGTCAGCCCTCAGACTCTGAATTTCTGGGAAATAAATAAAAAACTTATTCAGCCTCTCCCTACAGCTCAAACCCTTCAGCCCTGGCATCATCCTTATAAAACTTTTCTGAACCCTTTTAGGTTTAATAACATCCTACAGAATGATTGTCAAGACATTATGACCAAGCCAAAATAAAAATTCTGCAGTTGGTGGGTGCCATGTCCAGAGAGATTGTGGGTAAGATGTTTTGATTGAGAACAATAAAACGCTGGCAATTTTGACAATAATTGTGGCAGGGTTACACTGCCATAGGATGCTCTCATTAAGATGAAATATCAAACCAAGGCCTTTGCAGTGGGTATAAAGGTCCCAGACAAGACTTTGAAATTTAGCTTTGCCCTTGAGTCAATATTTATATTGTAACCTAAATCATTGAAATCGATCTTCTTATCCCTACCTCACTTCTGTGCAAACAATGTGCTTCCTACATTGCAACAGTGACCATATCTTCATTGGCTATGAATGCTTTGTGACATATAATGAAATCAAAAAAGCTACTAAAAAAGGTGCAAGTCTTTTTGTGGCTACCATAATGTAACTCATTTATATGGCACTCCCCTTGTGCTGGAACATTCAGGAAAATAGGACTCAGGACGAGCAGTAATACTTGAAATTCAATAAGATCATGACTGCAATCATTGCTAAGAAAGAAACAAAAACAGAAATTGCTGGAAAAGCTCAGCATGTCTGGCAGTATCTGTGGAGAGAAATCAGAGATGGTGTTTCAGCTTGATTCGTGACCTTCCTCAGAAGTAATTTCTGTTTTTGTTTCTGATTTACAAATTGCACAAGCCTTTAAGTTTTTTTTTATAAGAAAGAAACTGACAAGTGAATCCTAATAAAAATACTAAATAATTTAGTTTTATTAAAATAACTTTTCAGTGGTTTTAACTTGGCATATGCACAGAGAGTGATGACTAGACACTCTTATTAAATACTTATCTTTTAATGTGAAGTAATTGAGTGGTGTGGTGACACATTATTCTATCATCAGAGATATAGTTTGATTCTCAGGGAAATGGATAAAAATCATTCTTTACCTCAACGCCTGTACAAAATGCAGCATAAATAAGCTGAGAGCAATCACATAACAATTCATGTGGAATAATACATCAAAAACAAAGCTATAAAATACTACACCAAAAGAAAACTATCAGAATGTACTGAATGGCATGAATAGCCATAGAGTTATAGAGTTACAGAACTGTACAGTGTGGAAACAGACCCTTTGGTTCAACTCATCCATGCCGATCAGATATCCTAAATTAATCTAGTCCCATTTGCCCCATATCCCTCCAAACCCTTCCTCTTAATTTACCTATTCAGATGCCTTCTAAATGTTGTAATTGTGCCTACCTCCAATACTTCCTCTGGCAGCTCATTCCATACCTGTACCACCTGCTGTGTGAAAAGATTACCCCTTAGGTCACTTTTAAATCTTTCCCCTCGCACCTTAAAGCAATGCCTTCTAGTTTTGGACTCACCCACCTTGGGGAAAAGACCTTGGTTATTCACCCTATCCATCCCTCTCATGATTTTATAAACTTCTATAAGGTCACCCCTCGGCCCCTGACTTTACTCTGCAAGGTAATGAGAATGTCTGGCCTGTAAAATGAAAATTGGTCAGTTTTCACACGAAGGGAGTGGTGAGCATGATGGTGAGCAAAATGTGTTGCTGGAAAAGCGCAGCAGGTCAGGCAGCATCCAAGGAGCAGGAGAATCGATGTTTCGGGCATGAGCCCTTCTTCAGGAATCAGGAATCCTGAAGAAAGGCTCATGCCCGAAACGTCAATTCTCCTGCTCCTTGGATGCTGCCTGACCTGCTGCGCTTTTCCAGGAACACATTTTCAGCTCTGATCTCCAGCATCTGCAGCCCTCACTTTCTCCTAGAAGGTCTGTGTCAGAGGCAGGTTAGTTTTACAGTGATGTCAACCATGATATGTATGCTAGTGCTCATTCTGCCACTGAATAACAAACTAGAAATAAATGACCCAGCACACAGATTATTTTTTATTCATTCACAGGATGTGGATGTCTCTGACCAGGCCCAGCATTAATTGCCCATCCCGGGTTGCCGAGAAGATAGTTACGAGTCAACTACACTATTGTGTGTTTGGAGTCTAATGTAGGCCAGATCAGGTAAGGATGGCAGTTTTCCTTCACTAAAGGACATAGAATCATAGAGATGTACAGCACAGAAACAGACCCTGCGGTCCAACTCATCCATGCTGACCAGATATTCGTTGCCGAGAAGATAGTTACGAGTCAACTACACTATTGTGTGTTTGGAGTCTAATGTAGGCCAGATCAGGTAAGGATGGCAGTTTTCCTTCACTAAAGCACATAGAATCATAGAGATGTACAGCACAGAAACAGACCCTTCGGTCCAACTCATCCATGCTGACCAGATATTCCAACCTAATCTAGTCCCATTTGCCAGCACTTAGCCCATATCCATCTAAATCCTTCCTATTCATGTACCCATCCAGACACCTTTTAAATGTTGTAATTATACCAGCTTCCACCACATCCTCTGGCACCTTATTCCATGCATACACCACTCTCTGTGTGAAAAAGTTGTCCCTTATGTCCTTTTTAAATTTTTCTCCTCTCACCCTAAACCTATGCCCTCTAGTTCTGGACTCCCTCGCCCCCCAGGGAAAAGACCTTGTCTATTTATCCTATCCATGTCCCTCATGATTTTATAAACCTTTATAAGGTCATCCCTCAGCCTCCGATGCTCCAGGGAAAACAGCCTCGGGCTATTCAGCCTCTCCCTATAGCTCAAACCCTCCAACCCTGGCAACATCCTTATAAATCTTTTCTGAACCCTTTCAAGTTTCACGACAGCCTTCTGATAGAACAGAGACCAGAATTGCACACAATATTTCAAAAGTGGGCTAACCAATGTCCTGTACAGCCGCAACATGACCTTCCGACTCTTATCCTCAATGCTTTGACCAATAAAGGAAAGAATACTATATACCTCCTTCACTATACTGTTTACTGTGACATTAGCAAACCAGATGGCTTTTTTCCTGACAGTGGTTTCATGGTCATCATTAGACCCTTAGTTCCAGGTTCTTTATCAAATTCAAATTCCACCATCTGCCATGACGGAATTTGAACCCAGGGCTCTAGAGTTTCATCATAGTCTAACAATAGGTCCACTAGGCCATTGTGTCCCCTTTCATGCACATGAAGCAGCACAAATATTAACCAAAACATTGCAACAACGGTTTGAACTTTTGCAGTGTTTTTAACATTGCCAAACTTTCCAAAACACTTCATGGGTCAGATTTTCAAATTAAATTTGACCTGGAAGCACACAAATTGATTTAGAAGAGTTAATCAAAAACATAGTGGAACAGATAGCTTTTATGGAGGATCATAAAGAGGAAGAGCCAAGCTGAGAGTTTTACAGGGGGCATCGTAAATCTTAGTGCATTAGCAGCTGAAATCAAAGAGGTCAGAATCAGAGGAACACAAAATTATTTGAAGTTTGAAGGACCTGGAGGATATGAGAGAGGTGAGAAGTGGGGAGACCGTTGAAGGATTTGAGGGCTAAGTTAAGAACATTATAGGTCAACGAGAACAGGACTGACAAGTGAACAGGACTTAGTACAAGTTAAGATATAAACACAAAGTGTACCAGGAACAAATTTTTTTTGCCTCTTAATGCTGAACATAAGGGCTCAGTGGTTAGCACTGCTGCCTCACAGCACTAGGGTCCCAGGTTCGATTCTAGCCTCGGACGACTGTCTGTGTGGAGTTTGCACATTCTCCCCGTTTCTGTGTGGGTTTCCTCCGGGTGCTCCAGTTTCCTCCCACAGTCCAAAGATGTGCCGGGCAGGTGAATTGGCCGTGCTAAATTGCCCATAGTGTTAGGTGCATTAGTCAGAGGGAAATGGGTCTGGGTGGGTTACTCTTTGGAGGGTCGGTGTGGACTGGTTGGGCCGAAGGGCCTGTTTCCACACTGTAGGGAATCTAATGATCAATTTGTTCTGTGGATACCAGCTTGCGAGGTTGTAGAAATGATTGGAAATGGAGCCAGAATTCATTTCAATAGAACATTTACTGAGTGAAAGCGAGAAACCTTTAACCCTTCCATCAGCATTGATTTCTAACTCAGATCACAAATTTAAGGTGAATGATAGAATTATGGTCTTATGTTGAGAGAAGGCATGATGAAAAACTTTTACATCCAAAGGATGTGGGTGTCTGAACCACCAGGTTTTGTGGTGAAGGCAGAAACCTTCAACTCATATAAAATGTGTTTGAATCTGCACCTGAAATATAACCTGCAAGGCTGCAGACAAGGTGCTGGTGGATGGGTCTTTTTTTGTTGGCAGATGAAGATATAGAATAATAGAGATATACAGCATGGAAACAGGCTCTTCTGTTCAACCCCGTCCATGCCAACCAGATATCCTAAACTAATTTAATCCCGTTTGTCAGCATTTAGCTCATATCCCTCTAAACCCTTCGTATTCAAGTACCCATCCAGATGACTTTTAAATGCTGTAATTGTAACAGCCTTCACCACTTTCTCTGGTAGCTCATTCCATACACATACCACCCTTTGCATGAAAAAGTTGCTCCTTAGGTCCCTTTCAAATTGAATTGAATTTATTGTCACATGCACCGAGGCACAGTGAAAAGCTCTGTCTTGCGAGCAATACAGGCAGATCGCATAGTTAAGTAGCATAGATAAGTAAATAATAGGTAAACAGCAGCAAAAACAAAAACACAAGTACAGGTGAATGTTCAGAGTTTGTGAGTCCATTCAGTGTTCTAACAACAGTAGGGTAGAAACTGTTTCGAAACTGGCTGGTGCGTGTGTTCAGGCTTCTGTACCTTCTCCCCGATGGTAAAGGTTGTAGAAAAACATTGCCAACGTGGGTTGGATCTTTGAGAATGCTGGCGGTCTTTCCTTGACAGCGGGCCTGGTAGATGGATTCCATAGATGGGAAGTAGGCCTTTGTGATTGTCCGGGCTGAGTTCACCACTCTCTCTGTAACTGTCTCAGATCTTGACTGGTACAGTTGCCATACCAGATAGTGATACATCCAGACAGAATGCTCTCGATGGTGCATCTATAAAAGCTGGCAAGGGTATTCGCCAACATGCTAAATTTCCTCAACTGCCTGAGGAAGAACAGGCAATTTTGGGCCTTTGAAACCAGTGCGTCCATATGAAGAGTCCACGAAAACTCGATGTGGATGACCACTCCCAGGAGCTTGACACTGTCCGCTCATTCCACCTCTGGGCTGTTAATGTCTCGGGGGATATGAGTAACATCCCGTTGACATCAATAATGAGTTCCTTGGTTTTGCCGGCATTGAGAGCTAGGTTGCACCAAACCTTGCCCCTCTCAACTTAAACCTATGCCCTTTAGTTTTTGACACCCCTACACTGGAGAAAAGGCCTTGGCTATTCATCCTATCCGTGCCCCTCATGATTTTATAAACCTCTATAAGGTCACCTGTCAGCCTCTGATGCTGCAGGGAAAACAACCCCAGCCTATTCAGCCTTTCCTGATAGCTCAAAATTTCCACCCTGGCAACATTCTTGTAAATCCATTCTGAACCCTTTCAAGTTTCACAACATCCATCCTATAGCAGGGAGGCAAGAATTGAATGCAATATTCCAAAAGTGGCCTAACTAATGTCCTGTTTAGCCGTAACATGACCATCTAAATCCTGTGGAATGTTCTGACGAATAAAGGCAAGTGTCACCAATGCCTTCTTCACTATCCTGTTATCCAAAATTCCACTTTCAAGGAACTATGAACCTGCACTTCAACATCTCTTTGTTGAGCAATGCTACCCGGGACCTTAAGTGCATAAGTCCTATCCTGAATTGCTTTTCAAAATGCAGCATCTCACATTTATCTAAATTAAACTCCATCTGCCACTCCATGGCCCATTAGCCCAGCTGATCAAGGTCCTGTTGTACTCTGAGGTAACCTTCTTAGCTGTCCATTAAACCACCAATTTTCGTGTCATCTGAAAGCTTATAATCCATATCTCTTATATTTAAATCCAAATCATTTATATAAGTTACAAAAAGCAGAGAACCCAGCATCAATCCTTGCAGCACACCACTGGTCACAGGCCTGCAGTATGAAAAGCAACCCTCCACCACCACCCTCTGTCATTACCTTTGCCCCAGTTCTGTATCCAAATGGCTAGTTCTCCCTGTATTCCGTGCAATCTAACGTTGTTAATCAGCCTACCATGTGTAATCTTGTTAAGCACCTTACTCAAGTCCATATAGAAAACATCCACTGCTCTGCCTTCATCAATCCTCTTCTTCATTTCTTCAAAAACTCAATCAAGTTAATGAGACATGATTTCTCATGCACAAAGCCATGTTCACTATCCCTAATCAGTCCTGTGCCTCTAAAAGTACACATCAACCCTGTCTCTCAGAATCCCCTGTCACAATTTGCCCACCAGACTCTTTCTGTGCTTTAACATCTCAGAGAACGTTAATGGAATATTTTTGTAACCAACTATACTATCCAGATTCCTCCCACTTGTTTAAAAATATTTCTGACATAGTCAAACACATTTAATATTTTAAGCCAAATGCATGCCTACATATCCATGTATGTATGGACGTATACACGTGAATGCAGATGACTCATACCAGTTACGCAAACAGTCACAAATTACATAAATTTGACCTTTAAATGGCTTGGTGTCAAGAAGATTTTCTTGTAGTCCTGTATCAAGCAACAGCAACATTTCATTTGTTATAATGTCTTTATGAAAATAAAATCTTCCCATGCACTGCTAGGATAACATTCCACAATAAAAACTAGAGAACAGACGTTGGATAATATGAGATTATATAGCATATCAGGAGATAGAATTATTGTTTGACATGCATTATTTTAAATTATTGGTTTCTCAGAGATACAAAGCCAAGATTGAACCATTAAAAAGGGATGCTTTCTTATTTCAGAGAGGCAACTAGTAGTGGTTTCACCTGAGGATCACCAAGCAAGGACAGAAGGTGAGAAGGAGAGTCCATCATGGTAACCTCAGTCGGTGTGTGTCCAGGACCCACACTGTTGGTGTCACTGTGCATCACAAACCAGCTGCCCTAAAGTGCTGGGATATAAACACACAAAGGAGTCACAAAATGACAATGCACAATTGCTTTTCAGTGCTCCTTAAGATGAAGGCTGTTAATATGATGGAAAAGAACATATTCTCCTTTCAGTCATCATCCTCAAATTCAGTGCCAGCACTCCAAGGCCAGGTATAGTATGGTTAAATGCAAAGGAAACTCTGGTCAATCCTAACATCGTCCGTTATTCCACTCATTGCAGTACCCTTTAACTTATATTCACATGGTCTTATCATCGCAACCTCATGGCCTCAGCATGACGTTTTCCCCCACCACCCACACTTGGTATGCCGATAAAAGATTGCCAATTTCAGGAGAGTTTTGTGGGGTCCTAGAACCAGAGACAGATTTTCAAATCATTAGTTTGAGCTAGATTGCAAACTAGCTGCTGAAGCCATCACTTTATCTACAGCAACATCCAATCTCCCATTGACTTGTGTTCATGAGACAATTATACTGCACATATCTGTCAATGCAACATGTGTCTCTATGTCAGAGGAACATAATATTGGTAGCAAATCCAAATATTGAGACATTCAGTTTATCCTAAGGAGCTTGAAGTCACTTCAAGGATGTTAACTAACACTGCACTGTTTTTTAAACCATGGATGAGCCAGCAATGAAGCTCAAATTTATCTGTAGCACTCTGGTCTGTACTATATGTCTGGGTAAAATAGCATTTGCATAGGGTGGCATAGTGGCTCAGTGGTTAGCACTGCTGTCTCACAGCACCAGGAACCCAAGACCAATCCCACTCTCAGGTGACTGTCTGCGTGGAGTTTGCACATTCTCCCCATGTCTACATGAGTTTTCTCCGGGTGCTCTAGTTTCCTCCCGTAGCCCAAAGCTATACAAGTGAGGTTGCCATGCTAAATCCACAGTGTCCAGAGAGTTGCAGGCTAGGTAGATCAGTTATGAGAAATGCAGGGTTATAGAGATAGGGTAGAGTGGTTTGTCTGGAAGGGTCAGTGTGGATTTAACAGGACAAATAGTCTGCTTCTACACTGCAAGGCCTCTATGGATATAAAGTGAAAGGGGTGGTAACATAATGTTGACTTTCCTAGACTGGGGGTAATTGAGAGACATGGACTAATACTCTGAAGATATTCATTCAAATCTCCCCACAGTAACTGAGGAAACTTGATTACGAAATCTGAAATAAAACGCTAGTTGCATTATTGCAAAAACCCCTTTGGTTCATTACAGTCCTTCAACAAGAAAATTTGCCATCCTTACCAGCTCTAGTCTACATGTGGTAGTATTTTGCAAGATTGCTCACATTCCAAGAATGAATGAAAGGGCAGTAAATATTGAGTGTGTTAAAATATTTAGAAAGGAGAATGGACCTATCCAAGTTGGCAGTGGCAGTAGATGAAGAATAATCAGTAAAGTGCCCTGAAAACAAGACTTAGATGATGGTGCATTTCCATGGATTGCCTTGAGGTTGTTACATTTACTGCATGTCTCCACCACTGCACTAAGTGTCACTCACCCAATACCCCGTTCTCACACACCTTGTTTGGTTTCCAAACTCTCAACAGCTCAAAATCAAAACTTCCATACTTTCATTTAAGACAGGGTAAATGAAGATGAACTAACTCCACTGGATGAAGATTCTAGAATTAGTGGGCATAATCGAGAACTAGGGTCAGACCATTCAAGAGAGATGCTGGAAAGCATTTCTACACACAAAGGATGGGAGATGTTTAGAACTCTCATCCACAAATGGAAGTGAATACTGGATGAGTTGTTAGTTTTAAATCTGAGATAATGTTTTTGGTAAGCAAAGGTATTAAGAGATATGGGCCAAATACAGGTACACTCTCCGAAAGCTAGTGTGCTTCCAATTAAACCTGTTGGACTATAACCTGGTGTGCGATTTTTAACTTTTTACAATATAACTGCTTACGAGACACATCTATATTAATTTACCAATCGGTGCATAACAGGCTTTTCAAAGATATTTCTGACAGCAATCATACCACACCACAATTTTACCACCCAGCAGCCATTTAGTCTTTACATCTAAGATTAAATTTAAGTGGACTTTGCTCACTGAATGCAGCATCAAATGATCCTGATTTTTAACAAGACCTGTAACATAGACAACATATCCTAAAGTACTTTACAGAAATGTAATGAGAAAATGAACATCAAGCCAAAAAGTGCTTCATACACTTCAAGCAGCTTCTTAAGTGGGAGATGGAAGTAGAGAGATGCAGGGAATTCAGGGAATTTCAGATTGAGGGGCTTAGGCCGCTGAGGACATGCACATCAATGGTGAGGCAAAGGCCAGGGTTGCACAATACGTCAGAGTCAGAAAAAGTTTCAGAGATAGTAAAAGAAAAAAATAGCCATGAAGACGTATACAGAAACATAGGAACAGGAGTAGGTCATTGAACCTGTTCTGCCATTCAGTGGCTGATCTGTGATCTAACTCAGTGTACCTGTATTTGGCCCATATCTCTTAATACCTTTGCTTACCAAAAACATTATCTCAGATTTAAAACTAACAACTCATCCAGTATTCACTTCCATTTGTGGATGAGAGTTCTAAACATCTCCCATCCTTTGTGTGTAGAAATGCTTTCCAGCATCTCTCTTGAATGGTCTGACCCTAGTTCTCGACTATGTTGTGGGACTTTTAACTTTGTACACCCCACTCCAACACCGGCATCTCCAAATACTGTAAAAACAAGGTGAAAACTGTTGGTGAGCACTATGTCCACGAGATGGTGCTGTTGTCAATGGGTTGCAAATGAAATGCAATGGGTTCGAGGCGGTCACAGTTCCCAAGAGACCATCATTGACAGACCGCCCACCAGTTACCTCGCCTCATTTCTTCCAATTAATATTTAGCTCCTGTTCTCGTCCCTTGTTAACAGTGAAATGACTGTGATCTGTCGAAAATTATGTTAATGGGCCAATGACAACGCTTCACCCTCTAATAACCAAAAGGGAGACAACTTCATTCATTTATTCATTCTCTGATCAAATCGACATAATCAATTGCATCAAATTCCCTGTGAAATTAACTGAATCTTGTGTTGGTATCATCCTTTTGTAATATCCTACATGTGATCAGCCAGATTTGTTTATTTACTTAATATGCTTGGGTGACCATTTTAACTGAAGCCTGGAGTTTTTAAGAGATATTATTTCATTTGTGGTTAACACCATATTTATGTAGTACAGTCAGATCACCACAGAGGTGCTACTCAGTTGAAAAATGTATATTTTAATGCCAATTCTGAAGAAATGTCTTTGGAATTTAAATGTTAACTCTGTTTCTCTCTCCACAAACACTACCCGGACCTGCTAACTTTCTCTAGCAATTTTCTGATTGTATATCAGATCTCCAGCAACTACAGCATTTTGTTGTTGTTTAACTCTTTATATTGGTCTGCTTATGAAATGGTGTTTACAAAACGAGCGATTGCAATTACTGGCGTATGTCTAAGCACTAATTAGCACAAACGAAAATAAAACTAGGGAGCAAGTCTGCGTCGGATAGCTCGCCAACCAGAAAAATCAGAATAGAAACGATTTTGTTTTAAATTAAGAAAATGTTTGCGTTGATGAGGTCAGTGGTGAAAAACTGGCTTCGAAATACATAAAGCTCGCAAGCAACTCGCGTGAACAGTCGGTGTGATTAAAGATTATTCGAATAGACTTTTCCCCCTAATGAGAGAAGCCTCAAGGAAGAGGCAAGGGTTGAGATTATTGTGTTAACTGAAATAACCCTAAACCCGTGGGATTCCTAATTGTTCTCAGTCCCATCGCTGAGGTGACTGAGGAAAATGTCAGGTCTCAACCAATAACTGCATGTTCAATGGCTCTAATGAGCACCTAAACTCTCAGTATGCTGTGAAAATTACAGTATTGCATGCAATCGGCCCAGATCAAAGGACTTTACACAGACTCTGGGAAAAAATAAATAAATTGTAGAAAATGCGTTTGTTTATTTTTTTCGGATTTTTGTTTTGTTTGTTGGTGCATGTTGAGGCGTGTTCCGTTTTGCGGATTCTTTTTTATTTTGTCTGTGTGTGTTCACAGCAAAAGTGCTCACCCTCAGGCTCAAATATTAGACAATCTCCTATTTATTCTCCTGATTTCGACCCTCGATCAAGCTTCACCAAGTGCTGCCACCTCCCCAGTCTTGGTTTACTCGTTCAAAGGAAACGATTGTCAACATTTCAAAGTTACAATTTGGGATGGCAGGTTCAACGTAGTTCTGGTATCAAACAACATTTGTACAGGATGATAAAATAAATGAGAACGAATTTTTTTGTTTCTGGTGTGCTGTATTTGCTTTGCAAACGCTTTACATTTTTATATTTTATTTTAACTTTTCGGAGGGGTAGATGGATATTTATATCAGACAGGTTTTCGATACAGTGAGAACACGTGAATTGGAAGGGTGCATCTCCCCATTGTGTCCATCTCTCCCGACTCCGCAAACTTGTTTTTCTTAGTTAAAAATCACACAACACCAAGTTATAGTCCAACAGGTTTAATTGGAAGCACACTAGCTTTCCTTCATCAGGTGATTGACTTTCTTGTTTTTCTTAAACAGTGTCAACAGGCAGTCGAGAGGTTTCGTGAGGACCAAAAAAGGTGAGAGTGAATCTTCAGATGGTCCGGCTCCTCTGAACTCGGCGGGGGCTCTGCATAGTTTGTATTTCCCTGTTTGTGACCTCGCTGTCCTCAATAATTTCATTTTTCTGAGGAAATCCAGGTTCCGTTCCTCAGCGATGCGGAATGGGCACGAGGGCTTGTTCATACGAAAAACAACATTACATTCGTAAAACAAATTATTTATAAGCTGCAAATATAACTCGGTTATTTGGAAAACAGCAGGTGCGTGTCTTACATTGCTAACGCTTGAATAATAAATACTCCCTGCATTAAATTGCACAGCGGTCCATCACGCTGTAAACATGCACGTCTAAATATATCTCTATTTACAGTGATGCACAAATGGAACGGTCAGACTATCTCGTTAATAACTCGAACCCAGAGAAATTATCAGCATTCACTCCATCTCTTCCCTCCCAGAATGGCTCCCAGACTATTTACAGCTTTTTTTACTCGCTGTCTGTTCGCTCATATTAACTCCAATAAGATCTGTAAGCCTGTACATGTGTGTGTATATATATGTACATTAAACAGGCCTTGGGCAAACAGAAGCCATCAGAAATGACAGAGTTGGTCTTGAAGCAAAGAGGTACACAATGCTCGCCCCCCTGTTGGACCCCCGCCTTGCGCTTTAAAACATGGTTTACAAATCATTGCGGTTCCCCCGTACAAAACACAACGGGTCAAATTTCCCCACAAAACGTATTTAAACAAAAAAAATCGGCGTGACTGTTTCGTTTATTGCGTTGTCACTTGTGGACATTTGGTAATTAAAAAGTTGGACAAACGTGAAAAGAGTTTCTGTCGAAGTGATACTTGAGAATTATTAAATATAGACTATGTCAGATTGTCAAAGGGCTACTGCCTCTTTAAAATGCCCCAAAGAGACACATATAATCCTGAATTTATTTGCTGTCCCTCTTGCTGTGCTCATATTCATCACGCTGTTTTGTGTTGAAGAGAAGGTTAACACATGTCGTCCATTATCATTCTTACATTCCCCTCTTTCTTTAGGAGGCAGTGAAAAGGCCAAGCCTGGTTATAACTCTCCAAGTGTTACCATGGCGACCATCCCGGCAGGAGCTCATTCTCCCATCCTTCCCATTCAAAATGCCCTCCTCGGAACAATTTTATCATTACAGAGCCGACAAACTAACGCGCATCAAAACACTACCTTGTGCAATTAGCTGGATATTGGGGTGGTAAGACATGATTGACAGCACTGAACTATATAATCATCTGTGTCCTAAGGCGATGAGATCTGATTGGGTCCCAGCGTGCATTTGAACCCCTTTACTTTTGTATTAGCATCTGTATAATGCAGGAAGCTCTCGCCCGTATGGTGAAGTGTTGACCCCGAGCTTTGCTACCTTCCCAAGTTTATTTTTTTAAAAGAAACTTTTCTCCCCTCTCTTTCTCTATCTACTTTCTCACTTTCACTCTGCCACACTCATGGATTTGTACCTGTTTGGATTTGTGCTGTCGTTCCTATTGAATGCAAGCCACGGACTAGCCGGCTACCCGATCTGGTGGTAAGTGAGATTTCCCTTCTTGATTGAGGTGCCCTGTGCCTGGGTGTGCTTGCTTTTATTTCCGATTCAAGGCTATCTCGGAAAGGCGCTCTGGGAGAAGTGATCGTGTTCCCTAAGAGGAATGCCTGATAAGCCGGGATAGCGCTATCTGATCCCCGGCTCTGTTAGCCAGCCGTTTGATGCTATTACGAGGCTTGCTATCTGAGAGACAGGGAGAAATGGGGTGCAAATATAAAAAAAGCAATCTGACCGACTTTATATATATATATAAAGAAAAGACAGAGCGGCGGAGTGTAGCCATAAACAGAAATGTAGAGATATTCAGAGGGTTCCGAATGAAAAAAGGACGACGTGGAAATAAAAGAGGCGAATAGAGAGAAGGTGGAGAGAAAAGAAAGAGAGAAAGAAAAAGCAGGCATAAGCTGGAAAGAGAGTCAAGGGGCTGGCGACAAAGGGGAATGCAGAGAGAGAGTCAGGCAGGTAAGGTATCTGACTCATCCCGTGTGCTACACGGGGAAAGGGCGTTTCTGAGCCTTTTTTTTTAAACGAAACAAAAGATTACGAAACACTGTAAAGGCCGTCCACATGAAGTGTATTTCTGAGTCTTGGACAGAGGATGAGCAGCCCTGACTTTGTTGGGGGAATTTGGGAGAGACTTTGAAACAAGTTCAGAACAAAGTTGAGAGAGCTTCTGCTTTGAACGGGGATCTCTCTCTCTCTCTCTCTCCGCCGTCGGATACAAGTCATTCTTGCTCGGAACAACTTCATTGAAGAGACGGGTTTAAACATTGATTTTTGCTTTCCGGTAAACCGTGCCTGTAGTTATTAGGATTTGCCCCTCAGCGATGGAGTGAGGGCAGAAAGAGCTTGGAGTTAATTTGATCCAAATAACCGCAGGGCGAATTTTTTTCAAAAAATACTGATCCAAAAAATGTTAAGATGTTTTGAACCTTGTTAGGAATCACTTGATATCAAAACTGCTTTCATAACCCACATCCTGATTCTAAATACTCCAACACACCCCGAGGGGGAGAAAAAAAGTGTTTTTAAAAAATCTAGCAGGAACAGGTACAACTTGACAAGGTTAGTTTGCAAAATAAACACTCGATCTTCTGTGTTCCGCTCGCCAAAAAACAACGGGGTAGGTTCCATTTTTATCCCAGACCCTGGGGTCAGAAAGCCCCAGTTCTGCCCCTCACCCTGTTCCCATGTTTTGCTCTGACTTCAGATGCATAAAAAGTGCCCGGGAACGGGAAGAACGCAGCGAGAAGAACAGTTCCCGGGACTGTGCCGGGTTTCGACGCAGACCTCGGCACTCCGTGTTCTGATCTAAACAAAACAACCGGCTGCCCCCCGGGCACTGTGTACCTTTTACCCCCGGACACCGTGAAATAATTGCCCCTCGGCACTGGACACTTCCATCCCCGCACTGGGCACTCCCACCCCCGGGCGCTCCCACCCCCGGGCACTGGGCACTCCCACCCCCGGACACTGGGCACTCCCACCCCCGGACACTGGGCACTGCCACCCCCGGGCACTCCCACCCCCGGGCACTCCCACCCCTGGGCACTGGGCATTCCCACGTCCGGGCACTGGGCACTCCCACCCCCGGACACTGGGCACTCCCACCCCCGGACACTGGGCACTGCCACCCCCGGGCACTCCCACCCCCGGGCACTCCCACCCCTGGGCACTGGGCATTCCCACCTCCGGGCACTGGGCACTCCCACCCCCGGGTACCCTGACCCCCGGGCACTCCCACCACGGGCACTCACCCCCCCGGGCACTGGGCTTCCCACCCCCGGGCACTGGGCATTCTCACCCCTGGGCACTGGGCACTCCCACCCCGGAGCACTCCCACCCCGGGGCACTCCCACCCCGGGCACTCCCACCCCCGGGCACTGGGCATTCTCACCCCTGGGCACTGGGCATTCTCATCCCTGGGCACTCCCACCCCCGGGCACTGGGCATTCTCACCCCCGGGCACTGGGCATTCTCACCCCTGGGCACTCCCACCCTCGGGCACTGGGCATTCTCACCCCTGGGCACTCCCACCCCCGGGCTCTCCCACCCCGGGCACTCCCACCTCCGGGCACTGGGCACTCCCACCCCCGGGCACTGGGCACTCCCACCCCGGGCATTCCCACCTCCGGGCACTGGGCACTCCCACCCCCGGGCACTGGGCACTCCCACCTCCGGGCACTGAG
>NC_057742.1:35256629-35275257 GCF_004010195.1 Chiloscyllium plagiosum | reverse complement strand
CCGGGTCACTCACACACACCCGGGTCACACCCCACCTTCCCTTCCCCCTCCCCCGTGTCTCTCAGAGCCTGGTCTGTGCAAAGACCCGGTCAGGAGCAGATAGTGACTGCGAGAGTTTCGTGAGTCGACCCCGGGAATCAAACCCTCAGCAGCCGAACCATTGACCATGTTTCACCATAACCGTTATTCGCTTATTTCCAGATTATTCCATCAAGTAAAACTTGTTTTTAATAAACAATGGCTTATATATTTACCATTATTTAACAACATTAACGAGATCTAGAGATTAACACAGTGCGATTGTCTTCCTAAACGAAAAGTTACTTTTACTAAAACATTTCTAAAGCAAACACCCAGGATTATAAAAAAAACAAGAGGACTCCACTCCTTGTTCGTTGCAATGTGCCTGGATCCTCTCTCGATATGAGAAATTTTGAGTACAATGTATCGTTTATATATGTGTAGCAAACTGCTTAAGATGCATGTAGCAAATTTCAGTCAGAGGCAATACTGGGCTATTATCAGGAGTAAGAAAGGCGGAAATCAAATGACCGTAAAGGACAGAGATAAATAAGAGATACAAACATATTACTACAAAAGGTAAATATGCTGAAAATTCGAAACAAAATGCTGCTCAGACTCCAAAAGTAACGAAAACGGATGTGCATACAAAAACGAGGATATCTGAATGAAATCTAATTTCTAGCTCCGTCCCATTCAACAGCCAGCGCTGAGGGTGGGGGCTGTGGCAATGACAGGTTCCATGCTGGCCCAGGGGATGGATAAGATTCAAACTCCGTGCTGTACCTGGCTGCATAGACTCTCTCCCAATTATCCCTTGATTAGGTGATCGATCATTTATTGTTCCTGCTTTAGCCATTTTTATCCGCCAGGCATGACTTTCCAGTCAGCACTGACACCTCGTAGAATAACTGAAAATGTAAACTGACGGAAGAAAAGTGTCCCAGCGAATTTTGCTGGTCTGCTGGAGATATGCCTTCCCCGAGAGCCATTTCCCATTTTAGGAACGGAACCCATCACTGACAGATGTGGAAGTAATCAATATAGTGGGAGCAGGCAGGATTAAAAACGGGCCTTTACACCTTTCACAATGACAGTACATAGATCAACAATGCTGCGCATCGTTTTAGCAAACTCTCTTAGAGAAGTGGGGCACAGGGGGACTGGAATCATGAAAGGAAAATACCGCGGCTTCTGGAAATCTGAGACAAACATAGAGAATGCTGGAGAAACTTAGCAAGTCTGGCAGCATCTGTGGAGAAAAAAAGAGTTAATGTTTCGAGTCCAATACTTTTCTTCAGTCCTTTCTGAAGAAGAGTCAAATCGAGTCATGCCTTTGGTCTCGAAACAATACCTCTGTTTCTCTCTCCACAGGAACCACCAGACCTGCTGAGTTTCTCCGGCTTTCTGGAATACGCTTACAGATTTAATTGCCACCTTCAAACTGGAATTGGATGTGCTTTTTCTTAAAAAAAGGGTCGAGGGAGGGTGAAACATGCAAGGACATGTGAGAAGAACAAGGGAGTTGGCTTGGTTCTTTGTTCTTTCAAGGAGCGAATACGGCGGCAATGAACAGAATGACCGCTCCCTTTATATATTGTTCAATACTGGGACTCTATGAGATAGTGCTGCTTCGTATGTGTGCCATTGACGATCAATGTCAGATTGTTTGAGAATCAGAATTAATCCTCTCATCGAGAGGATGGTGGTCGGACTTTATAGGCGTACAGGTGTCGTTTACTTTGAATATCTTAGGTTATACATGTGTGACGCGCCTACCCGGAACTGATGCCACCCTGCGCATCATTGCTCAGTATTTCGTTTCCTTTTGATACGGCGCCCTGTATTTCAGAGAGGGATTTCGCTCTTGAAGTACATCGCTAGTAAAGATTGATACCATACTGAATCCACCACAGACATAATCCCGTTCCTGCCCTCCCTTTCCTGCGGATTTACCTGCCAACCGCCAGGTCATGAACTCTTCTCACCTGACAGGTTAACACAGGCCAGTGCAGAGCAAAGCAGCGAGTTCCCGGGCCCCTGAGTCTGGCAACTACCAGGGGTGATTCCTGCTGCAATCCAGATCAAATAAATTT
The DNA here is from genome assembly GCF_004010195.1 of Chiloscyllium plagiosum. NCBI lineage: Eukaryota > Metazoa > Chordata > Chondrichthyes > Orectolobiformes > Hemiscylliidae > Chiloscyllium > Chiloscyllium plagiosum. The sequence continues at coordinate 35,273,140 of NC_057742.1, read as the reverse complement.
ACCACGAAAACTTCAACCCCCCACTTCAAGTTCCGAACCTTCTTCAGTGTTCGGTTAGTGTACAATTTGAGAACGAATTCTTAGTCTCCCAATGGCCGCCCCATCTGGCAGTCTCCTCTACCCTAACCTCCACTGGACAATCCAAATTGGCCCAGAGATGTCCCCACCTGGAGAAGGTTTTACAAGTCGGGCTCAAATTACGGTCCCTTTGGAAAGGGGGGTCACCTCCTGCCGATGCGGACAGTGTCCTGGCACCCCGCCCAGTTTATATTAGCTTCTGTAGAAGCTTTGCATTTCCAACATGTAAACTCTTGCGGTTCGTTTTTCAGCCTTGTTTAGTCTCGGCTTGTTTACTGACACCATGACACATGCCTCCACCATCTCCCCCAAAATCTCTGACCTAATTCTCCCACCTCCCCCAACCCCCAGCAGACGCGACGATGCTGCATTTGTCGCGTCTCAGTCAAAAGCGGTGCACTCCCTGTGACTCAGCGCCCAATAATATATGATGGATGGAGGAAGCGGCCAGTCATTCAGTGTCCCGCGCACGGACAGTGATGGAATATGTCTTTACCGCAGTGCAGTGGGCGCCAGGCACTCTCTCCAGCTGGCCTCCCAGAGAGGAACTATTACAACATGCACACACATCTATTCCCCGGCTCCGCCAATTTTACCCCCCGGCCCCTCTTTTCATTTCATCCTTTCAGAGATTTTTGCCAGAGTAGTGTTGAAAAATATTTTGTACGTTTGCATTCATCAGGACAAAAAATGTTCAGAATAAGTGTCGGTCTCCGCCCCAAACTGATATGCTTGAAAATTGTCCTGAAGTGCAAAACAAAGAAGTTTGGTTTATTTTTCCAGCAATTCTGAAGCTCTGTACTAACAAATACAGCTCTGTAATAATTCCTGGTGGGTATAGATTTTGTGACTTATTTTTCTCTATCATTTAAGCGACACGTTTGACTTTTGTTGTAAACGAATGGCGTTCCTCTCTGAGTAGAGAAGGGATGATTTACTCGAGGGATTTATGAACGGTTTTGATCAGGGTATATAGGGAGAAACTGTTCCCATTGGCAGGAGGGTCAGTAAGCAAAGAACACAGATAAAGGGTAATTACCGGAGTATAATGGGTGAGGTAAGGTTTTGTTTTTATACTGAGAGTTATGATGATTAGTCCCGAACGGGTATCCAACAGCAACTGCCCGTGAAGGAATCTGGTCATTCTTAACGAGGAAGCGAGCAGGGCTGTGGGAAAGAGCAGGTCAGTGGCGCTAATGGGCTAACAGAGGCTCGTTGGGCAGAATGGCCTTCTGTTTTTAAGGCTCTAATATTGAACAAATCGTTATATAATTTGTAGGCTGCCTTTTTCAGTAAACAACGAAAAGATTTCGTGTTTGATTCCCTTTATCACGGGGCTATAAACAATTTATTCAATTTATTACCGAATAAATGAACTCGAACAAGAGCGGTCATTTTGTAGACATTAAAGCAGAAAATGCTGGAAAAGCTCAGCGGGTCAGGCACCATCTGTGGAGAAAAATCGGAGTTAACCTTTCGGGTCGAGCGACCCTTCCTCAGAACTTGGGTTTCTGGAGAACCTCAGAGCTGGGCAATTTCTGTTCTTGTTTCTGATTTGCAGCATCCGCAGTTCTTTAGGTTACTTGTAGAGTTGCTTTTGCTTCCAAAGTATAATTGGGATTCCTTTACTTTCTAAATGATGGAGGGAATGAAAAAAATCTTGCAATTGATGAGTGGTCTGTCCTCAAGTAATAAAGCAGCTTTTAGTGGTATTGAAAGGAATCTGAGGGAGGTGATGCTGGGGGATCAGTGGGCGTGTGGCCACATGAACCAGATTCTTGACACATTCTAATGTCTAACCGTCCCATAGTCCAAGATATATCTACATAAGGAGATAAGATAGATTCGTGGAGATAGAAAGGGAGACAGCGTTGCAATGAGTAACCAAGATATCCAGACGGGGGAATTCAGGAAGTGGGGACAGACAAACAGAAATAGATGCACAGAGTGATAGCAAATTTCATTTAGAGAACCACCCTTTCACGATCCGAGGATGTTCCAATGAAATAACTTTAAATAAACAAATGACTGCAGATGCTAGAATCATTTCTGAAAACAAAGAAAAAAATGCTGGAAATCGCATCCAACAGTTGCTTCCTGACCCGCTGTGATTTCCATCACTTTTTCTTTCCAATTACCGTCGAAGTGGAGTCATAATATTACAGGGAAGTGTTATTTGTGCCCAGCAAGTTCCCACAGAGAGGAATAGGATAGCGGGGCGGGCCACCTGTATACTGTATGCTGATTGAGGATATTGACCAGGGCACGGCGTTGGAAATTCACCTGCGCCGCATCAAAATAGCGCCGTGGACTCCTCTCCATCTGCTTCAGACGGGCCTCGGTTAAATCTCTCATCGAAAAGGCAATCCCCGGATCACGCAGCACACCGTTAGCGCTGCACTGAGTTTCCAGGCTGGATTTTTATCCCTTAAGTCCGCGACTCGTTTCCCAAAGCTGCAGCCCATAACCAGCACAGGGACAGGAATACGTACACAGAATCTGAGTAGTAATGAGTACTGTCTGTGGAAGTTTCTTACTGCACGTGTGTGTGTACCTGTGCAGCTGAAACGAAAGTGTATACTCAAGAAGTTTTTTTGGAGTTACAAAATACCTCCAGACGACTTTTATGCATCTAAAACTGAAAACTATATTCATCAAGGCAGACCCAAATTAGATATAATACCCTGGGAAGAATTATTTCTGGGGGGTTGTGTCTACCTAGAACCGCTTTGGGAGCAGGTCAGGGTGGAGATGACCGATACACACACACTCTCTCTCTCTCTGGGAGACTGTGTCTTCCTAAAGCAGAGATGTTTACTCAACAAATCGGGATATTGGGGATAAAAAAACATAAGATAACTCCCCCAAAATGATTCAAAAGCTATAACTATTATGAGACTTTGAGATATTTTCGAATGAAGCGACTACACAATATTAGTACGTGTAGGGGGAATAAAATTGACATATATGTCAGCAAACATAGATCTCGTTTGAGCTGAAGCTGACAGTCACGTTGACCTAGCAGTTACCATTGCTTCTCACGTTATAACATTGACATTCCCACGTTATAGCATCATTGCAATATTAAAACAGCAATATTTGCATCATTGAGGCTAACTGCAAAGCCAAGATCTAAAAAAAACCTGACAAAACATTCATGCACACCCTTTACTATCAGTTACCTCTCAGCGATGCAGCAAGTCGCTGAAGGTGTGTTTTGAGCTCACTGAAGCATGCATTTACCGCAATTATACTTCTTAAATATTCATGGGCATTATTCTCGTTATTCCCTTGTCCTATGGAGTAATATTCCAGATGTGGGCGTCTAGCATGTGTCTGTGACTATGTGTCTCTGAGTGTATGTGTCAATATATTTGCAGATCTGTCTATATGTGTGCTAATCTATGTACATCTATACATGCATGGATGCAAACATTTGTGTGCTTGCTGGCAATTATTTGTGCAAATAGCTATGCTTGGGTAGTTCTATACATTCGCATTTATAAATATTTGTTCATTCATGTGTGTACATGTCAATCTATTACATATGTACATCTATTACATATGCATCAATACGTATCAAAATGTGTATGCTGTACACGCATGTATTTGTAAACTTTATGTAGATTTATACAAAAACATATATGAGATAAAACACGAAAATAAACCAAATGTTTAAGAGGCAACTCTATAATTAAGCAACTTACTTTAAAACAATTTATTTGAAAATTGACTAACTGTGAACAGTTCATCAGCATTCGGGGAGAAAGAGCAGAAAGGTTTATGAAGCTGCATTGAGATTGCACTAAATAAAAATTTTAAAAATCTGCATCAGTGTATCAAAAGCTATCAATATGAATTCTGGTAAGGGAACTATTGGTTAGAATGCAGCGCGCATTACAAGGGTACCTGAAAGGTAAAGACACTAACCAAAGTATAAACTACTACAAATGCAGAACAACGTTGATATAATTAAATAATAGAATGGGGTTAAATGGTCTATTCCTATAACTCTGCAAGTAATAGCCAGAAACTGTTAGTTTAGATCTTGTAATATGGAAACTAGACATATAATTTGGCTTATAAGTCATTGCATCACCAATAAAATTTAATTCAAAGCGTTTGAGCCAATTAGATATGATCTACATGCAAGATGGATGTTTCTTATTGTACACATTCTGCATTCCAAATTTAATTTGTTTTATGGAGTGGATTGTGCAACCTCTCTGACACAGGTCATCTATAATAATTATCCAGTGTTCAATCTTATTTTCAATGTTCATCAGTAAAATTTATTTTAAAAAGTCAGGAGACTAATCTGGACACACCTCCCCAATCTCACCACTTGATAATATTAACTAATCAGGCTTCTTAATGCTTTATTGGCATTCTTAATGCTTAACGGCTGAATATCCTTTCATTACATTCACCTTATGTATTTATTTAGCGTTGCCTTAAAATATCAGTAATTGCATTTTCAGACAGCCCTCATGTATTAGACTGCATTACTATATCTCCCCCAGGTAAGTAAGTCAGTTATTTCCTTATCTCCCTGTCTTAAGTGACACTTCACCCAGCTTTTCAATCCATGTGCAGAAGAATAAGTGTCTGTTTGGTAAACTTCTTGTCAATATGTGGATTATGCGTGTATTCTATTGAATTTATTAGCAAACTATTGTGACAGCAAATCAATGCTATCAGAATAAGAATTAGCGGCGTTATTTTGAGCTGGCTGGCTCCTTGTTTCATGTTCTGCACTGGTTTGATTCCCGATGTCTTTCCTTTGCAAATGAGATAACTAGCTGTAGTCAAATAAGTTCAGAATGAATAATGAGAGACATTGGGCAGCACGGTGGTTCACAGCGCTGGCGACTCAGGTTCGATTCCACCTTCGGGTAATTGCGTGACATTTGTACACTCTCCTTGTGTCTGCGTGGGTTCCCTCCGGTTTCCTGCCACAGTCCAGAGACGGGCAGGCTGGGTGGATTGGCTGTGGGGAATGCAGGATCCCAGAGATAAGGTGTCTGGATGGGATGCTTATTGGAGAGTTGGAGTGGACTCAATGGGCCGAATGGCCTGCACCCACATTGTAGGAATTCTATAATTCTAAGTAACGATATTCCTTTGCTACACACCTTGACAGGGTCAATTTGTGTCATTGGTAGCGTTTAAAGTAGAAATATTAGTTAAAATTTTAACAATGATAGTTGTGTCAATGCCAGTGTTGCATCAACCAGTGTAGCCCTATAGTTACTTTAAGCATTATGATTTCTGTACTGAAAGGAACATTCCATCTTTATTTTTCCTGTGAAAATTTTAAAGGCTTCATATATTTACAGATGTCACTACAGTGACTTTATTTTAATCTTGTGGTTCTAAACATGAATGTTAGCAGCAAAACCACCAAACTGGAGCAAAGGAATAGTTGGAGGAGAGGCTTCATGGCCAACGTGGCGGTATTATTGTTAACTGGGCCCCATCAAGGGTTAAAATATGAGAACAATATAGAATAGTCTCACTTTCCCTTGAGCAAAGAAGATTAAGGGGCGATCTGACTTAAGTACTTAAGATGATAAAGGAGTTGCCAGATAGCTAGAGAGGAACTATTTCGTACAGTGGTGAGGCCCATAACAAGGGAGCGCAACCTCAGAGTAAGACTGTTTAGGAATGATGCTAAGGACCGCTTCTTCATACAAAAAGGTAGTGGAAACATGGGACTCTTCCTTGACAAAAACAGCACTTTGAGAAATTCCTGCCCTCTGCTCTCTGCTTTCCTGCAAGCCAGAGCTCAAACATATAAGTAAAAACGTAAAATGCGTTTGTTAGCACCCTTTCCCCACAGTACTTTACACACCAGTTTTGTGAAGTTCAAGGTCACATATTTTCTGTGCAAGTAAGTACGTGTGGAGACTGCTGTACACACCCGATTATTTAAAATTATGTTTTAAAATTAATTATCCAATAACTTGGATTAAGTGAAGTAGATGATACAGGTTAATGGTAATTTCAGGCAAAAATACCATTGTCAGATAATTTGATTCAAGCTATTTTGAATAAAGTCTAAGTTGTGGTGAGTTAAGCTCAGTAAAACGTTGATAATCTGCATAGTATACACACACCCGTGTTTAAGTGTACACAACAAAATGATACATGAGTTTAAATAGTTAAACACTTTAAATGTGTCATTTGTTAAATAACACTCCGATTTCTATTCCTCACCGTAAGGCCTTGCATATTAATTTCCTTCTCCATCACACAGGCCTACTTGCTATTTTGAACTGTGCGAATATGCCAGAGTATGCGAGTTATATCTTTGTGCCTATTTAAAATTTATTTTAACTTAATTGCTAGAAAATATTATTAATCACTTACAGTAACAATAAAGGATTATTACAAATAGGAATCCTAATAATGTGTTCATTACAACGTCTATAAGAATCAGGATTGAAAGCAATTCGTTATAACTTATTATTACTTATAACTTATTATTTCGTAGAATCAAGCAGGTGGAACAAGCAGATCACAACAATTTTACATTCCGACAAAGCATTACCGATCTAATACCGTTGAATCCAATTCACTAGCACCTTCAACTGTTCGATCTTACATTTGAGAATGAATCCTACACGCACCATCTGCAATAACTTATCTTAACTCATTGTCAGATGGAGCACAGATAATACTATAAAAACAGAACAGGGTAACTGTATAAATCAAAGCAGCCAGCATCTAAATGGGGAAACTAACGATTTCAGTTTATCAGAACGCGATTGCTTACTTGCAGATAACTATGTGGAATGTACTGGCAGAGGTAGTGGTGAATGCAGGTACAAAATTCAAAAGACATTTGAATAAGTACACGAATAGGGAAGGTTTGGAGGGATACGGGCCTAGCGCAGACATGTGGAATAGTTTGGTTCGGGATTACGGTCGACATGGATTGGTTCCCATGCCTTATTGACTCGATCATTGTAAAAGGGATTTTCTGCAATCGTTCACCTTGCACAAGGTTGTTTACTTGGGTGCATGGCCAGGAAAAGTGCCCACCAGAATGATACAGCAAGGTCCCACAAACAGTGGAGCACAACACCCCCACCCACGCCACACACCCAACACGTGAGCTGCTTGAGGAAAGCGATTTCGACCGTGCATTTCCCTAGCACAGTGAGTCACTCTACCGCCCGGGGAATAGAAAAGTCCCGGCTTGGAAGTAATACAGATTGATTTATTAACCGGATCGAAATGGATGGCGCCTCCTCCCACTCCTATCTCGTCACACCCATGCCTGATTCCTTATTTTGCCCCCGTTAATTCACCGTGCTGTTTAATATATAATAAATATATAAGCACTCAGGTGGTCTGGGCATTGATATGGGGTTGAATCATTAACTCCAGTCAAATGGGCTGAATTGTAATCAGTAGAGATGGATAGCAATTGCAGTGACACATTCGAACAAAACAAACGCCATTTATCACAGTGTCACCAGACATTCAAATTCGCCGATAGTAGCCCTGTGTCTCAAAGTTCCCTACAGTGTAAAGGTCAGTTGTGTTTTGATGCCCAAGCACTTTAGTATAATGTTAGACGTATTTCAGAGCGATATTCTCTGTTTCTGGCTCTGCAAGCTCCTCCTCGCTTTCTATTTCACACAAGTCACCTGGAGAAGGTTCTATTCAAATATATGTTCATGATGGACTGGAATGGAGAGCAATTCCATGTCACCATTGTCCAGTGCTGCGGGGTATTAGAAAGAGACAGTGCGGCGCTCGCTCCTGTTTGATACGGGCACGGAGAGCTGAAATCTGGGCGAGAAATGCACGAACAACGACAGAGAGAGAACGAGAGAGGAAGCCCAGAAGGGACAGAGCTGCGTCAACACAGCAAACGTGCCAGCTCCTTGCGGTTAAAGGCTGTAAAACATTGTTCAGTGTAATGTAAATCATCTCGGAGTGGTACTGAAGTTGTCACCTGGGAGCTCTCTCGTGCGGGTCGCTGCAGTGCTGCTGTTTTCCCCAATGAGGAATTTGTGAATTCCTGTCAGGGAGGGTGTCAGCAGGAATGCGAGCGGGGGAATGCAAATCTTTTTCACTGCCGTTCTTTCCGGGCATTGGCGCAAGACACCAAGAGAATGAAAACGGGACTGACATCAGGTGGGCTCTGTGAGATGAGTAGGTCCCACCATCTCCCGGATACCTCGATGTAAACCTGTTGTCGCCCGCGTTAACGACAGCTCCGACCCGTTCCACCTTCTGCTCGGTGGAAGAAATGATGGCTTTTCACACCAAAGAACTGGCTCACTAATGCCCTTTAGGGAAGGAAACTGCCACCCTTACCTGGTCTGGCCTACATTTGACTCCAGACCCACAGCAATGTAGTTGACTCTTCACTATCCTCTGGGCAATTAGGGATGGGCAAGAAATGCTGGCCACGAATGAACAAAAACTAATCTCTCATCACTACCTCAACACGCAATATAATAATTGAAATGAATCCATATACCTCTGTATTTGTCTCTCTATCTATTCAGAGATTTGCTTAATTATCACAATAATCTGTCTTTGCATTGATCAATCTCGCTGCCACTTTGTGTTTTCTAACTGTTGATATACACATAATCAGCAGAGATATCTGCAAATATATGTACACACACAAGTACACGTTGAGATGCACACATTAACATTTCTAACATGTCAAGCGGCATTGCCGCAATTCTGTGCACAGCTCTCTCTCTATATATATATGCATCTGTGTGTGTGTGTGCATTATCTCTGGCTCTATAATGGAATCTATTCAGTTGTAAACGACAAGCCGACGTGCAGCAATGTTAAGTCAAGCAAAGACTTGAACCACGTTGTTGTATTACAAGGAGGTGGAGGGAAAGGGGGAAGAGACAAGTAAGCCAAGAGCCTGACCTACTGCCTGCAGCGAGAACAATGTGATCTATACTTAACTGCATCAGACAGTGGGCTCAGATCAGTCGAGTCAACCCCTATCGAACATGTAGAACGAATTCTCAGACGGATTAGAACAAAAAAAAATCATTACTAAAGATGCCCTGATTAAGGCAACGTCTCTGAAATATCTCGAGTCTCATGTAAAGTAGTTGCTAAATGTAGTACAAAATGATGGGATTGGAATTCCAATACTGTAGACTATTGGAAGTACTAAAGGTGACATATACCTGCTACATTGATCAGAATATGGGGGTGCAATGAGGGAAAAAAGGTAAAAGCACAATTGTCATAGTCTTACCAGACCATAGCACTGCTCTCTCATTAGAGAGACTGGTTGTGATTTAACCTGGGGGTCTCAGCGCCTCAGGTATGGAGAATCCCTCATCCTAACCTCAGCCGGTGAAGGAATTGAACCCATCCTGTCGGGACAATGGGGACGTTACATCTGGTAATCCCGAAATCTGCGGCTCCGCCCCAACCAAATGCCCCCGAGTTTACCTGCTCCAATTTATTTCCATCCCACGGATGTCCAGGAATCCCTCCCACTCTTACCCTCTGCCATTGGCGTGCTCTTGAAAAGATTTGCCTGTTAACACCCAATTTGTTTGCCCACGTTTCTCAACGCATTCATTGCCCCTGCAGTTGGCCTTGAACCCGGAGCTTCAAGCTCAGACACAGAGACCCTCTTACCCAACCGCACCGCAAAACCCACGTGAATATATTTGGGATTTAAAGATTAGTATCAACAAAAGCGACAGAAAGCCGTCAAATTTACCTGGAGAATCTAACCAATAAACCACTCAGTTATAGAGTACAAAAGTGACTCGCAAGCACCTTCTTTAGACCGTATTGTCTTCCCGGACAATAAATACTGTACTGGCTAGTGTCACGCAGATCAGAAAGTGGCATTTTGTTAAAACTGAAGTCTGGGGATAATCGATACTGGCTGGTGAAAACTGCGTTACTCGTGGAACTGAATCTTGTAAGAACTGTAAGTCTCAGTTGACCAAGAGGGAACCTCTGCTGGAACACAATGCTGTTTATGTCCCATAAAATGACAATTTTGCTGCATGTCTGTATAGAAACAAAACAAACACGCCTTGGATTTCAGTAAATTCGCTGCCCACAAGAGTTTGCGGCGATTTCAAAGCTCAGAATATTGATCAGATATTTTTAAAGTAAACGTCAAGATGAAGGTGAATGGTGAAGAGTCCCCGTTCAGGGCGGTAAATAAGGAAGAGGTGGGCAAGGATTGAGATCAAGGAAAGGACGCGAGGGAAAACTGAGTATGGACACAATCCCTGCATAGGCGGAGCTGGGTACTGCAGATGCTGGAGATTGGAGTCAAGATTAGAGTAGTGCTGGAAAAGCACAGTAGGTCAGGCAGCATCTGAGGAGCAGGAAAATCGACGTTTCCGGCATTCCTGATGAAGGGCTTTTGCCTGAAACGTCGATTTTCCTGCTTCTCGGATACTGACAATCCCTGTTTACACAACCTTCCTGGCCACAACACTGACTGTCAGCATCCAGCCTCAGAGTTTACCATTATTTTAAAAAAATAATTAGAAACAAAAACAAAGTAATGACGGCGGAACTATAATTCACGTTTGTACGGATTCATCAGATTACAAACTCCAAAGCAATTCAACTTGAACACTTTTGTTTAGTGTAATCAATCTGCCAGGCATCCCGAGCTGTGGAGTTCAGGTTTAATTTTAAAATCCTCCCCAATGTTTGTAAAGATCAGAGACTGTGTTCCCAACTTTTACCGGCTCATCTTCCTGTTCAAAACACGAGGAAGGCAAAACCACATTAGTTGGATCTAGAGAAGCTACATAAAACAAAACGAATATTTCATTTCTACCCTGTAGTCACTGATGATGATGGGGAAGGTGCTAACACGTTATACAATGCAAGATTCCATCAACTGCACGATCAGACATTTCATTGTTGGTGGTTATTTTTATGAATAAAGTATATTATTAAATTTAAGAAAACACAGGATTGATCAGAGGACTAGGAGAATTCGGTGAATGGTGTCCTGGGATCTTCCATGTTCGACTGAATGGACAGGGAGGACCCCTGTTTCATTTGGAAACCACTTACTGAAATATCAGCCTACATTCCCTCAGGTGTCCGGATTCCTGCTGAGGCCTGGTTAACTAGGAGGAAATTGAGCATTTAGACCAATGATATCTGTATAACATACAATCTGGACGAACTTCTGAAAATACTGAATTATTACACAAGTTGACAATGTATTTTTAAAACATTGTGGTAAAGCTCGCAGTTTGGTATCTGATTAAGTACGTCTTTTTAAGTAGTGACTGGGATGGCCAAAGCCATGGTTTGATCATTTGACTCTCTCGCCTTCATACGGTTTGCACACTCCAGACAAACACAAAGTTGACCATTTTGACAGTAGCTCATTTCTCGGCATCTTGCTGCTATCACTGACTCCGGAAGTGGGCTTGTTCACCGCAGAATTATTACAGTAACACCCTCCAGAACGAGCGAGCGATCCCTACAACATGACAGCGTCGGTCAACGTTCCCACGGGTGGCCGAACTCCGATCTAAACAGTCAGTGGTTAGTACCAGTTTGGCCCCGTTGTAAATTCTGATTGTTTCAAAACTGCTGTTCCCAGCAGCTCCTGAGGTGATATAAAAATGGGCGTGCTTTTAATGCCTGGGGTTATTTATCTAAAAAAAAATCTTGGGGCAAATGCATAATTTAGGAAAGCAGCGAAGGCAGCCCTCCCTCGCTGTCAGTAATGTAAAATTGTCAGAACACATCCGCAATGTAAATCTCAAAGCCAGAGGTGCTGATTGAGGATTCATTCCTGAAATGGTGCACCCAGGAAAGACATCCCGCTGGCACGCCTCTCTATAAGAGAGAGATTACCCCGGGCCACGTTGTACCATATTTTATGATCTCCTTGATTTAGTTTTATTAGCCAGAGCACCATTTCCTAAATCAATCGCACTGGTATGCTCATATTAAACATCAGCCATTCAACCAGAAGATTGGCTAAGGCGTGCATTGTACATTAGGTAATATCTGCACCGTCTCTTTCTGTGGGCAGTTTACAAATGTTCACTTTGTCCCTAGAATCCTATCTTAATTCCCTGGTGTGTCGCTTTCCTTCTATAATAGGTGGGAATTTGTTCTTAAATCCAATGTCTTAATGACTGAAGGCCAACCAATTAGAGTCCTCACTGTGTCATAATAAAACTGAGCCCATGTTGATCCAACAAAAGCCTCCAACTGTTTTGTAAACCTTCCTGGCCTCCAGCCTGAGCTGTTCTTCAGCATAGCCAATGTTTACTGAGTAATGCATGGGCTGGTAATAGACTTCAGAACTGAATTAGGATCTGTGCTGATTTATCTAGTCAAACATTTAAGCGAAATTGGTGTATCCATGTATGTTTGATATCAGTACTCGTTAAATAAAATGATACTTTAGTGATACTTATGTGTACCTATTAGATACTTATGTGTCAGATATGTATCTGGTGTATACATGTCTACATGGTGAGTGCAAGAGAGATAACTATTATGTTTGTTTTTGTTTATGCAGTTACAGACAATGAACAGATTACTAATGATTTTATATGAACCCTGATTAGATTGGAAAGACATTTCTCAGATTTGTTCATTCCCCATTAACCTTGAGTTTTCCCTTCTCCATGGCATGACTCGAGGCTGGGGTTTTGGTGGTTTGGGGAGTTGGGGTCAGGAATGGTAGCGAAAGGGGTTGGACATTACAGCTTCAAGTCATAGTAGCCTATCTATTGTGAAGAAGGTCAGGTTTAATGAATTATCGGTATTTCCTGCCTGACAATTTTATTCATTCTTATGTTTTAGAGAATGGGAGGATGTATCACTGATATTTATATGTTCTATAAATATCAATTACTTGTGAGGATAAGTATACATATAACACTTGGTGTTACCTGATGTTGAAAAGCAGAGAAAGGGGAAGCAGGAAAGCAGGGCATACTTTCTGTTGGAAGATCTGGTTAAAGTTTGGCATTCAGCAGTTCTTGTTCTAGCCATTGCACTTTCCATAACTTCAGCAAGTCCTTAAATTATTTTCCTCCTACTTCCCCATCCTCTACTCCTTTAATATATTGCCACCGGCATTGCTAGCCTACTCATCTGATCCTACCCATTACCAGCCTCCTCCTTCCGGTTTGAACTTGCTATCCTCATCTCTCCATTCTTCGTTGTTCGTCATTTTATTTTTAACTTTCCTTCCATTTCCTCTTACTCTTTCTTGCTTGCCCTGAGGGGCAGCTGACAGAGTCCACATTTCTACACAACACATGTTGAATCTCTCTTATTCTCTTGGTCTCTCTTATCTATTTTCTTTTAATAAATCTTTTGTTGGTTTCACTATTCAATGCACTTGTTTTGTCCAAATCAAGACATGATATGGAAAGTTATGCTATCTGCTGGATGTCTTGAAACACATAAAGGTGGATAAATCTCCGGGACCTGATCAGGTGTACCTAGAACTCTGTGGGAAGCTAGGGAAGTGATTGCTGGGTCCCTTGCTGAGATATTTGTATCATTAATAGTAACAGGTGAGGTGCTGGAAGACTGGAGGTTGGCTAACGTGGTACCACTATTTAAGAAAGGTGGTAAGGACAAGCAAGGGAACTATAGACTGGTGAACCTGATGCTGATGGTGGGCAGGTTGATGTATGGAATCCTGAGGGACAGGATGTTCATGTAATTGGAAAGGCAAGGACTGACTAAGGATAGTCAACATGGCTTTGTGCATGGGAAAACATGTCTCATGAACTTAATTGAGATTTTTGAAGAAACAAAGAAGATTGGTGAGGGCAGACCAGTGGACATGATCTATATGGATTTCAGTAAGGCATTTGACAAGGTTCCCTCTAGGAGACTGATTAGCAAGGTTAGATCTCATGGAATACAGGAGAATTAGCCATTTGGAAACAGAACTGGCTTGTAGGTAGAAGACAGGGTGGTAGAGGGTTGTTTTTCAGACTGGAGGCCTGTGATCAGTGGAGTGCCACAAAGATCGGTACTGGGTCCACTACTTTTCATCATTTATATAAATAATTTAGATGTGAATGTATGAGGTGTAATTAGTAAGTTTGCAGATGACGCCAAAATTGGAGATATAATGGACAGTGAAGAAGGATACCTCAGATTACCACAGGATCTTGATCAGATGGGCCAATGGGCTGAGGAGTGGCAGATGGAGTTTAATCCAGATAAATGTGAGGTGCTGCATTTTGGGAAAGCAAATCTTAGCAGGACTTATACACTTAATGGTAAGGTCCTAGGGAGTGTTGCTGAACAAAGCTACCTTGGAGTACAGGTTCATAGCTCCTTGAAAGTGGAGTCACAGGTAGATAGGATAGTTAAGAAGGTGTTTTGTATGCTTTCCTTTATTGGTTAGAGTATTGAGTAAAGGAGTTGGAAGGTCATGTTGTGGCTGTGCAGGACATTGGTTAGGCCACTTTTGGAACATTGCGTGCAATTCTGGTCTCCTTCCTGTCAGAAGGATGTTGTGAAACTTGAAAGGGTTCAGAAAAGATTTAAGGGATGTTGCCAAGGCTGGAGGATTTGAGCTATAGGGAGAGGCTGAATAGGCTGGGGCTGTTTTCCTTGGAGCATTGGAGGCTGAGGGGTGACCTTATAGAGATTTATAAAATGATGATGGGCATGGATAGGATAAATAGACAGAAGCTTTTCCCTGGGGTGGAGGAGTCCAGAACTAGAGGGCATAGGTTTAGGGTAAGAGGGGAAAGTTACAAAAGAAACGTAAAGGGGAACCTTTTCACACAGAGGGTGGTACGTGTATGGAATGAGCTGCCAGAGGATGTGGTGGAGGCTGGTACAATTGCAACATTTAAAAGGCATCTGGATGGGTTTATGAATAGGAAGGGTTTTGAGGGATATGGGCCAAGTGCTGGCAAATGGGACTAGATTAGGTTGGGATAGTTGGTTGGCATGGATGAATTGGACTGAAGGGTCTGTTTTTGTGTTGTATATCTCTATGATTCTATGACTCTATGCTACTTCCCAGTTTCTCTTTCCATCCCAATCTATCATTTATGGATGAAGTATCTGGGATTTTTATTCAGTGTAGGAAAACTCAGAATTTTAACCTTCACTGATTTTAAAAACTGCTAATTGATGATTTCTTGAAAGAGTATTGAGTGCCTCATTGGGAAATGATTATGCAGTGTACTGAAATTACAATTCTAATTTCAAAATGAGACCTATCAGTTGAAGTTAAATGTTGCTATTTTAACAATGGCTACAGAAATGTGACCCAGAAAATATAAGAAAGGAAGGGTTTGTACATAGAAAGCATACACACACTTAAGATTGGTCAGATGTAGATATGTGTGGCTATTTACCTATCCCTTATCCTCATTCATGTTGGTATTTGTGTATCATTATCTCTAAATGCACAAGTATTAAAGGGGCATAGATACCCATGCTTTTGTGGATATGTTCATGTGTCTATGTAAACATGTGTCCATTAAATCCACATGTACAGAAATGTGTGTGCATGAAATGCACGTATGTCTGTTTGTATATATCTACTGTATCTATATGGTATTATACAGTATGTATAAGGTCAGAGAATGGGGATTCTGTCACCTTTCTCTGTTGCTTATGTATTAATGATATCAATCCTCAGTCTATTATATATCTCTTCCTCTAACAACTTCCCTTTCTCCTTCTCAATCTAATTCTTAATTTTGTTTCCATGTTTCCTCCTCTTATTTGTCTTCCTTCTTCTTCCTTTGAGACGGAAGTTAGAGGAAGGCACAGAGTAGCCTAACAAAAATGGACACAATTATTGCTGCAGCCTACAATTTCTGTTAAGAAAATGTATATCTCTGATACTGTCTTCCTAAGCTCCCTGCCTAGCATGTTGTACTTCCCTGTTGCCCTCTGTGACTGACCACCTTGTATGTTGGCTATTGTCATTTCCTTACAATCCCAGAATAGCACACTTACCACTGAACAATGCTCCCCCTGCCTCTTGCAATGCTCCCCCTGCCTCTTGCAATTCCCAAAACTTCCAATTCATTTTCTCTTAAATTAGCTCACCCTTAATTCCTTTTCACCCAGATCTCCAATATTTCAGCTCACACTACCTTAGCATGTCTAAGATAAGGGGCCACAGAACATTGAACACATACTCTGAATCTATTCGCCACTATTTAAAAATCTACTGTCCACTTTCATCAAAATGCTTTGACTTGAACTTAGGAAACAACAAAATGATATTCAATCGCTCTCACTCTCTTTCTTTCTCCTGCCTCATAGATGTCAACAATTGAAATATTTGCATTTCTAGCTACCAATAAAATCAGATAAGGGATTGCTGTTAACATCGCAATTCTTCAGAAAAAATGACCTACAGTTTAGAAAATGAAATATTCATTTCTTTCTCTCAGTTTAATACATTTTCTAAAGTA
>NC_057742.1:35249893-35256129 GCF_004010195.1 Chiloscyllium plagiosum | reverse complement strand
GTGTATGTCTGTGTGTGTGTGTATGTTCGCGGCAGTGGTGTGGGCGAGTGACGCAAAGCTCTTCCCTATGCAGTATCCAAACGTACCAATGTTAATTGTGTTCTGCAGTATTGCCCTTTATATTACAGTTTTAATGTTGTTTATTTAAAACCATGGGACTTTGTGGCTTTATTTTCAGATCTCACACTTCTGTCTATTGAAAAAACAAGATTATTAGTCTCAAGCCACACTGCAACACACATGTCGTAGTCAGACTTACTACTACATGTCAGACATGTAGACAGATTAGTGAAATGGATGGACAAGTGGCAGAAGAAATTCAATCCACTTTTGGAGGGAGGACACAAAGAGAAAATATAAATAAACAAGCAATGTTAAAGTGGTGCAGGAGCAGAGGGAGCTGGGTTTACATATGCATATATCATTGAAGGTGGCAGGACAAATTCAGCCGGTGTTTAATAAAATATACAGTATCCTAGTTTTTATTAGTAGGGGCATGGTGTACAAGAGCAAGATCATGTTTTGTCTTGTCCCAAACACTGGTTGGACTCAATTAGAGCACTGTTTCCAGTTCTGATTGACACACATCAGGTAAGATGCCAAGGCATAAAAGAAAATGCAGTCTCACCTTGGTGCACTATTTATTAGCTAAATTGCACATTTGTGATTCACTTCATCTGCAGATATTTGACATAGTATCAAAATGAATTTATAAAAATTTCTCTGGTGACACAATGAGAGAGATTTCTTGCCACATGGTAACATATTTTAGCTGTTAAACAATTAAGAGGCACAATGAAACACAGTACAATACAAGAGTCCATTCAGCCCATCATATAGGTAACAAGGACCAAGGAATCCAATGGGAGGGCTGGAATTTTAATGAGTATGATGTAAGAGTGAAGGCAGAAGAATTTGTTGTTTATTTAGTGGTTTTTTTTCAAATTAATAATTCCTTAAAGTGAAAGGAACTGTGTTAACCAGCTCTTGTCTTATCCAGGTCTCTGGCACTGGGACATCAGTATTCGTCTCTTGGCTCGCAGCCCATCCTGTGTGGTAGTATCCCTGGACTCGTCCCAAAGCAACTTCGCTTCTGCAGGAACTACATCGAGATCATGCCCAGTGTAGCCGAGGGGGTCAAGATCGGAATCCAGGAATGTCAGCATCAGTTCAGGGGTAGGAGATGGAACTGCACCACGGTCAATGACAACCTGGCTATCTTTGGGCCAGTATTAGATAAAGGTAATTCAGGGGTGACATGCTCCTGGGCAAGGTTGGGCACAAGGATATAGAAATACCCTGAGGAGGGGTTCTGGAGAAGACAGGAAGGGAATTAAAGGAAAGAAGTGAATTAAGACAGTTGACAAAATGCTTTTACTGAGCAGTTCTGGAATGAGTATAACACTGTACTCCAAAAAAAGGGTCAATTTATAGTTAATTCTTTGTTAGCAAGTATAATGGTTACTTGACTGTAATGGGTACTTGACATTTTTAAGCTCTGATCCCCAGCATCTGCAGTCCTCACTTTCTCCTACTTGACTGTAATCTTGAAGGATAATTGATATTAGGATAAATAATTAAGCTTTATTTTAATACTAAGCTAAGAGATGTATTTGATAATTTCTGCCAGATTACTGTATCACAGACTTATGGATGTAGCACAGCAGGAGGTCATTTGGCCCATCATGTCTGTGCTGGTTAACAAAGATCTGACTACACTAACCCCATTTTTCAGCTTTTGGCCTATAGCTCCAAAGGCTAAGGCTGCTTTTTCTGTGACAAAAGTTTCTGACTCTTTAAGGCAATGAGTTCCAAGCTCCTAACACCCTAGAGTGAAAACATTTCTCCTTAAAACTCGTCCTAGCCTTCTACCTGTTAACTTAATTCTATGTGCCCTGGTTACTGACCCCTCTGCTATTGGAAAGAGTGTCTTGCTATCCACCCTACCCATGCTTCTCATAAGCTTACTGCTCTCTATCAGGTCCCTTCTCAACTTCTTTGATCCAAGGGAAACAACCCCAACCTATCCAATCTATCCTCATATCTCAGACCTTCAGCCCAGGTAGCAACCTGGTCAGTCTCCTCTGTATCCTCTCCTGTGGAATAATATCTTTCCTTTCATGTGATGACCAGCACTGTGCACAATACTCAAGTTGAGGCTTAACCAGTGTTTTACATGGTTCCAGTATAATCTCCTTGTTTTTATATTCTATGTCTCAGTTAATAAAGGCAAGTATCCCTTACATTTTCTTAACTATTCTACCTCCCCTGCTACCTTCAGTGATCTCTCAATATGCACAACAAGATCCCTTTGATCTTCAGATTTTACAAGGTCTTACCATTCATTGTTTCAACCCTTGGCTTGATGTCCCATTCCAAGAGGCTTACTTCACTCTTCTGGGAGTTGAATTCCATTTACCACTGCTCTGCCCAGCTGACCAGTGCACTGATATCCTTTTGATGTCTTTTTGCAGCTTACTGCTATTTTCCTCATTATCTACCACCTCATTAATTCTCATTCAATCCATGAACTTGTTAATCATATTCCCCATAGTTGAATCCAAATCACTAATGTATGCCACAAGTAGCAGGGCTCTGCACCAAACTCTGCTAAGCCCACTGGAAACAGATCTCCAGTCTCAGAACCAGCACCCTCTGCTTCCAGACTCTCAGCCAATTGTAGATCCAATGTGCTCTTTGTATTGAATCTCAAGGGCTCTTACTTGACCAGTCTGCCAAAAGGCATCTTATCATAAGCCTTGCAAGAGTCAATGCAGATCATATCAGATGCATTGCCCTCATCAATAGTTTAGTTTACCTCCTCAAAAGATTCACTCAAATCTATCGAACATGACTGCCTTTTTACAAATCCATCCTGACAATCCCTGATTATTCCATTACTGTCCAAGCTCAGATACATTCTTTCCATCAGAAAGAATAATTTTCCCCACTTGGATATCAGCCTCATGAAAATGTGATCTGGCTACTATCAAGCTTCCTCAAGTGTAAGGAAAATACTACCATTAAAATGAATTAAGAACCATAGAATCTCTAAATTGTGGAAACAGGCCATTTGGCCCAATAAGTCCACACCGATCCTCTGAAGAGTATCCCACCCAGACCCATTCCCCTACCCTATTACTCTACATTTCCCAAGACTAATGAAACCACCCTACACATCCCAGAACACTACATGCAATTTAGCATGGCTGATTCACCTAACCTGCACATCTTTCGACTGTGGGACCAAACCGGAATATCTGGAGGAAACCCACGCAGACACGGGAAGAATGTGTCAACTCCACACAGACAGTCACCCGAAGCTGGAATCAGCTGGGTCCTAATGCTGTGAGGCAGCAGTGCTAACCTCTAAGCCACCGTGCTGCCCCTAAATTCGGAAATTCTCTGCAGAAACTTAGGTCCAGCACTTAACCATTTAAACGTCCTTTTTAAATTGAGATTTATTTTCTGCAATCCCATTCATTAGATTGAAGGAAGGGAACAATTTATATCTGAAGATTCAGCCCTGCAGGTAATAAACTATTCCTTCAGGAATTTTTTTACAGCTTTAAAAATAATATCCTTTTTGTTTTTTCCTTTCTTCTCTCTCTCAATTTAATCTTTCTCCCCCTTTACTTCTTCCTCTCAACCTGATTTGATTTGATTGTTGCTCACCTTTCTATCTCCCTTATAACCTGTAGCTTTCTGAAGTTTTAAATCATCAATTAATGATGATTCACCAAGTCTCAGATTCCCTATTCCCTTATCATGTTACATCAGTTCATATTTTCAACACAGCCTTTTGATCTAAAGGGTAAGAAAGAAGTCTAACTAACAGGTAACAATATAAGATGTCTGTACCAGCGAATTCTGGCTCTAGTTTTGTGATTGCAACTCTCTGAAGAGTGATTGTTGAAGTCAAAAGCTCTACAGGGGTTACCTAGTAGTGAGAGGAGATCAGAACAGTTACAGAGCTGATTTAATATAATATGGCCTGTGTGTGCATTTTCCAATCCTGTTGCTATTAAATTGCAGCCCAATTGAATCGTTAATAAAAGATGTGTCTAGTTTCCCAAATCATTTTAAATTCCTCTAAATCTGTGATGTCATCTATGTTCCTTCCAAGTGAATATTGATTTCCTTCTTACCGGCAGTTGTATCACTTGGATGGGAAAAATGTTATTGGGAATGGGAGGCTTTGAGGTATTAAAATAGGAATTAATAGATGATGGAAGACCAAGATCCATCTAGTCAATATTCTGCTAATAGCTTGGTGTAATTCTAAAGGACATGTTGACTAATCATAACAATCCATCACCATCAGTTAGTCTACACCGGACCCACTCATGGGACAGGTGAGAAACACAAACCCAAATTCACCTCTTCTTGCCAAGCATTTTAAACTTGCTACTTTTTACATCTCAAATTACTGGTCTACAGAACCTCAAAAGTTAACTTCTAACAAAAAAAATCTAACTTTCTCATGAGTGAATCAACCTTATTTCCCTTCACTGTCTCCTTATCCCTGGGGATGTTCTTTTATGGATTAGCCATTTTTTCAATGAAATAATTATAGCATTGGTTATAGGATAACATTATTGCAGCAATGTTAGGATTAAGAGTTATCCAGATAGCAGCATTGTTTAGGGATTAAGACTTCTTCCTAATGCCTCCAATTTAACAGTCTCAGCCTTGTGTTCAAAACTCCTCATAGCCTAGCCCCTTTTATTCTCCATAGTTTCATCAGTCCTCACAACCTTTCAACAAATCTGTCTTCCATGTATATTCCCCATTCCCTTTACTCTATAATGGTTCTAAGATTTGAAATTTCCTCCCTAAAGCTATTTGTCCCCCCTCCATCATGCTTTAAATCCCCTTCCCCACAATAAAACTGACATCTAACCAAGATATTAAACACCCTTCTCTTACCTCCTTCTTTGGCTCTTTTGTCTGATGAGGCTCCCGTAAACTTTATATTATATACCAGAAAAGCAAGAGGAAAAGCAAAAAACGCAGATACTGGAAACCTGAAATAAAAGCACCATGCTGAGTAAATGGTGAGTGCACTCAACTGATCTGACAGCATCTGTGGAGAAAGAAAGTGAGCTAATGTTTCAGGCTAATGATCTTTCATTAGAATGTATAAATACAAATTACTGTATTATGGTGTTCAACCTTGCTCGAAGATTAACTGAATTTTAGTGTTGTTTTGATAAAAAGAAACCATCCCTTCTTGCAAGTTTAAGGTTATTGGATATTAAAGCTATGTTTTAATGTCAAGATTATAATTGATAGGAACACAAGCAGTTTTTTTCTTTGCGACTTGTCAGATGTGGGAGTTTAAAGAGAGTTTAAGGGTTACCGTGGATTGTATCTGCCATAAATGTTGTTGGATGCGAATCTTATCAGATCGAGTGGATCGGTTGGAGAGACAGATAGAAGCAATAAGGAATTTGCAACAGTGACAGTATGTGATGGATGGCAGTTATAGGAAGGGGGGAAGTCTCAGATACAGTCACATAGATGGGTTAACTCCAGGAAGGGTAAGAGAGGTAGGCAGCTAGTGCAGGAGTCTTTTGTGGATATACACATTTCAAACAGGTATGCTGTTTTGGAAAATGTACTGGGTGATGTAGTCTGGGAAACGTAGCACGAACAGCCAAGTTTCTGGTATTGAGACTGGCTCTAATGCAACGAGGGGTACGTCAGCTTCCAAGAGATCAACTGTGCTAGGGGATTCTGTAGTCAGAGGTACAGACAGACATTTCTGTGGCCATCAGAGAAAAAACAGAATGGTGTGTTGTTTCCCTGGTGCCAAGATCAAGGATGTCTCAGAGAGGGTGCAGAATGTTCTCACGGGGGAGAGGGGCCAGCAGGAAGTCATTGTCCACATTGGAACCAACGACATAGGAAGGGAAAAGGTTGAGATTCTGAAGGGAGATTACAGAGAGTTAGGCAGGAATTTAAAAAGGAGGTCCTCAAGGATTACTCCCAGTGCTACGAGCTAGTGAGGGCAGGAATAGGAGGATAGAGCAGATGAATGCATGGCTGAGGAGCTGGTGTACGGGAGAAGGATTCACATTTTTGGATCATTGGAATCTCTTTTGGGGTAGAAGTGACCTGTACAAGAAGGACGGATTGCACCTAAATTGGAAGGGGACTAATATACTGGCAGGGAAATTTGCTAGAACTGCTTGGGAGGATTTAAGCTAGTAAGGTGGGGGGGTGGGACCCAG
>NC_057742.1:35209415-35246904 GCF_004010195.1 Chiloscyllium plagiosum | reverse complement strand
GGTGGAGGCTGGTACAATTGCAACATTTAAGAGGCATTTGGATGGGTATATGAATAGGAAGGGTTTGGAGGGATATGGGCCAGGTGCTGGCAGGTGGGACTAGATTTTGTTGGGATATCTGGTCGGCATGGACGGGTTGGACCGAAGGGTCTGTTTCCATGCTGTACATCTCTATGACTCTATGACTCATTCAATAATGCAAATTTGCTTGCGGCCTCCCAATCGTCTGTGTATCCAGGCTGATCCACTAGTGCAGTACAAGTAGAGTGCTGCACTTTTGGAGGTGCCACCTTTGAGATGAGACGGAAACATTTTCCCTCTCAAGTGGATGTAAAGGATCCCTAGGCACCATTTAAAAATAATTTCTCCTGAGAATCTTCGACACTAAGTATTCCTCAAGACCATCATTTAAACAGATGATCTGATCATTGGCACATTCAAATCTGTGAAACCTTGCTTTTTTAAATTCATTCTTGGGATAAGAGTGATACTGGCTAGGCAGCAGTTAAAAGTCAATGACAAAGGGCAGCACAGTGGTCATAGTACCAATTGACCCAGGTTTGATTCCAACCTCAGGCAACTGTCTATGTGGAGTTTGCACATTCTCCCAGTGTCTGTGGGGTCTCTGGCTGCTCCAGTTTCCTCCCAAAGTTCAAAGATGTGCAGGTTGGATGGATTAGCAATGAGAAATGCAGGATTATAGGGTTAGCAGGTAGGTGGATCTGGCTGGGTTGCTCTTTGGAGTAGACTCATTGGGCTAAATGGCCTGGTTCCACACTATTGGGGTTCTATGAACATTTCTGTGGATTTGGAGTCGCATGTAGGCCAGGCCAGGTAAGGATGATAGTTTCCTTCCCTAAAGGACAATAATGAACCAGAGGTGTTTTTCTTGATAATCGATTCATGGTCATCATTAGACTCTTAATTCCAGATTTTTAAAACTGAATTCAAATTCCACCATCTGCCATGTTGTAGCCTGCAACAGCCCTTGACACTATCTACAGCACCACCGGCCTTTGTGTCATCGACAAACCTACAAACCCACCCTTCCACTTCTTCATTCAAGTCATTTATAAAACTACTAGGAGCAGAGGCCCAAGAACAGATCTCTGCAGGACACCACTGGTCACCGACCTCCAGGTGGAATTCCATCCACTGCCACTCGCTGTCTTCTTTTGTCCAGCAATTCTGTATCCAGATAGCCAAATTTCCCTGTATCTCATACCTCCTAACTTTCAGAATGAATCGACTATAGGGAACCTCATCAAAGGTCTTACTGAAATCCATATACACCACATCCACTGCTCAACTTTTGTCAACTTGTCTCATCCCGTCCTCAAAGAACTCAGTAAGGCTTGTGAGGCATGACCTGCCCCTCACAAAGCCATGCTATCATTAATCAAACTATGTTTTTCCAAATCGTCATAAATCCTATCTCTCAGAATCCTTTCCAATACCTTACTTATCACAGACGTAAGACTGACTAGTCTGTAATTCCCAGGGATTTCACTTTTCCCTTTCTTGAACAGAAGAATAACATTTGCCTCCCTCCAATTATTCAGTACTACTCCCATGGAGAGTGAAGATGCAAAGATCATTTCAAGAGGCGTAGCAATATCATTCCTCGCTTCCTGTATTAGCCTTGGATATTAGGTCTAGCCCTAGGGCCTTATCTATCTTAACGCTTCCCAGAATTTCCAGCACATCCACTTCCTTAATATCAATCTGTTCAAGCCTATTAACCTGGTCCATGGTGTTCTCACTATCAACAAGGTCCCTTTAGTGAATACTGAAGCAAAAACTCATTTAGGATCTCCCCAATCACTTCAGATTCCAGGCACAAGTTCCCTCTACTATCCCTGAACAGCTCTACCTCTCTCTGATCATTCTCTTACTCCTCATGTATGTGTAGAATGCCTTTGGATTTTTCCCTAATCCTTCTCGCCAAGGCTTTTTTGTGCCATCTCCTTGCTCTCCTCGGTCCATTTTTGAGTTCTTTCCTAGCTACCCTGTAATCCTCTAAAGCTGTCCAACCTTAAGTAAGCTTCCTTCTTCTTCTTGACGAGAAGCTCCTCTTCTCTTGTCATCCAAGGCTCCTTCACCTTCTCATTCCTTGTCTGTCTCAGTGGGACAAAATTAACCAACACTTGCAACAAGTGCTCTTTAAACAGCCTCCACATTTCTGTTGTGCTTTTCCTGTTGAACAATTGTTCCACAGCTCCTGTCTAATAGCAGTATAATTTCCCCTCCCTCAATTAAATACCTTCCCACACCATCTGTTCTTATCCCTCTCCATGGCTATGGTAAAGGTAAGGCAGTGTGGTCACTGTCACCGAAATGCTCCCCCACTGAGAGATCTGACACCTGGTCTGGCTCATTGCCTAGATATGGCCTCCCTCCAGTTGGCCTATCTACATATTGAGTCAGGAATCCTTCCTGGACACATCTGACAAAATCGACTCCATCCAGCCCATCTGCACTAAGGATGTTCCAATCAATATTAGGGAGGTTGAAGTCACCCATAACCACAAGATCTGCTGTCCAATCTGTTTTCCATCTCCCTACTGCTATTAGAGGGGGTGAGGGGTCTACAGACAACACCCAATAAAGTGACTGCTCCTTTCCTGTT
This sequence comes from Chiloscyllium plagiosum, assembly GCF_004010195.1. Classification (NCBI taxonomy): domain Eukaryota; kingdom Metazoa; phylum Chordata; class Chondrichthyes; order Orectolobiformes; family Hemiscylliidae; genus Chiloscyllium; species Chiloscyllium plagiosum. Next base: position 35,244,275 of record NC_057742.1, on the reverse strand, counting down.
ACTGACTTGCATCCATACTGATTCAGTAGACAAAACCCTCCTCAACAACCTCCTTTTCTGCACCTGTGATGCACTCTCTAATTAACAATGCTACTCCCCCTCCTCTTTTATCACCGTCCCTGTTCTTTTTAAAAGATCTCAACCCTGAAACATCCAGCAACCACTCCTGCCCCTGTGCAATCCATGTCTCTGTTATGGCCACAAAATCGTAGTTCCAAGTACATGACTATTTAGCAGTTTGGAGTGTTGTGAAAATGATCACATAAATGCACTCTTTCTTTTAAAATATAAACAGTACTTGCTCAATGATGACATGCTTTGCAATAGAATGCTATACTCAACATTTGCGATTTGAATAATTAAATGGGAGGGTTGGAATTTTACAGTACAGTGAAAACCCTACAGGTACATACAAAATGAAATGTAGTTACGTAGATAAAATACCATGTAAATTTACAGAGATATACCAGATAGGTTCATGCACAATACTGTGCGTGGTAATGTTTATTTCATGCACAGTGTCAATTTCAACAAAACAGTGTGGAAGGAGCATTTTATGAAACTGCAAGTGGAGAGTTTGATGCAAATAAATGCAAGACTTCACCCTTGCAAGTAGCATTCCAAGCAAAACAAAGAATCTGAACTGCTGAGAGTTAAAATAAAAGAGAAGATTCTGGAAATTCCCACAAGTTTATCTGCCAGAACGTGCAAAACAAAATAAATAGTTTGGGCAGAGACCTGACAACGAAACGTTTACCTCCAGGACAGTGAGCTGAATACAGAACTGGAAGACAATTTGGAGGAAAATAATGTGAATATAAACTGAAAAACCATGAAAATCCTTAACAATACAGCTGATACCTTCCAATTTTGGCATTGGTGGTACCACAGTGTCTTTACAACTGACAGCTCCTAGTTGAACTTTATTACTTATCACCACATCCTTTCTTGGCTTGTCTCCTAAATAAGTGTATATACACAAAGTTACTCAGCACCTCATCTATGTGGCTCCACCATTGCCTGCCTCTTGTATCAACAGCCACCTGACGGCATGACTTCTGCTTTCCACGGAAGGAGAACAATCCAGGAATTGCTGCCTTAGGGCAGATACAGAGGCAGAGAGTAAACATTATAGCCTTTAAATTGCTTCAAAGATCTGTTGTGGGTGCTGTATAGAAGATATTGAACTAACTGCTTATTTCAATCGCACAGTGCTATTTTGAAGACTTATTTGGGAGCTCATCATTCAACCAGAAATGTTAAAACAAAATATCTAATCATTACCACATTGTAGTTTATGAGATCTTACCATGCATAAATTAGGGACCATATTTCCTATATTATAGCAGTGACAACACTTTAAACACCTCATTGGCTGAAACAATACTTTGGAATGTTCAGAAATTGGGAAGGGCACTATATAAATGCAAATCTTCCTTCCCTCTTTCTCACATTAAGACAACTTGCCTGAAGCTGTAAATGTATCGTCCAGTGGGAAAACCAGTTGTGTGGAAAACAAGAGTACCAGGATCAGTTCTAGTTTAGGGAATGTTAATTGATTCTGCCAACCTGTCACAAGGGAGTGAATAAAATCTTCCAAGGTTTCACGGACTGAATGTTGTCCAAGGATCATTCTTAGACAGTCCATCAACTGAACTCTGCCCACCAGGAAAGATCCAATGAATTGTGTCTTAGCTCTCAAATAAAGAATGTATGCTAAATAAGATCCATGGGAAATTGGATTCTAGTTAGAAGAACTGACAGAGCTGCAGAAAGCAGAGGGCAGAATCTTAAGGGCGTGAGTGACGTGAGCTATTGAGTGTTTAATGCAGCAATACGCAAGAGGTCCAGTAAGTTGTACCATGACATCTTGACTACACCACTTATGCATCCTCTGCTGAGGACTGAGTTGCCAACTGACATGGATTAAAACTTATTAAATACCTCATTAACACTGCAAGTCTCCTCATTATTATTCAGCATTCTATCTTATTGAACGTGCCAAACAAGAGAGATGTGGAGAAAACTCGGTGTGGAAATCAGGTCAGGTGTGGCAAATGCAGCTTGCTGTTTGCTTCGAACCACCTACACGTTGGTCACTGGGCACCAACCTCTCAGGCACACTCCATGGGCATTGGTCACATTCAGAGCAGCTCTGAACTGGTAGTGCTTGACCGGGGTACACCACAGCATCAGAGATGCTGGTCAATTCTGGGAAATCCTGGCAATGGCGAGTTATTCTAGGAACAGCTCGTGGTAAGATTGGGGCTTGAGTTTGGATACATGGGATGCAGCCATGAAAATTCAGCCCAGAGTAAAACAAAATTCAGAGTGGGTAACTGTTTCATCAAGGTGTATTAGCCTTGCTTATCTGGGTAGACAATCTAGAGTCTATCCAGTCATATAATCATAAGTAATATTTTAATTTGGTGTGGAGGAAAAAGTATTTTGTAAAATTGCCAATAAAACTAATGGAATTTAAACAAAGTAATTGGCTTTAACTTTATGCACAGACTGAGATATACACCAAGTCTGTAATTGGACAAACACATGATTCTCCAATGTCAGGTGAAGCTGGTGTAGGTTTTACACTATTGTGGATTTTTTGCATAACCTTATAATGAAGAGGTGTCTAAACTGTATTGTGATGTTCATGTACAGTTGTAATTCTATCTATTATTATGCTGAGTGGGTTGTATAAACATGTTGCCTTTGACACTATGCCATGGGAAACTAATTACAAATACTTAAAATATTTATATGAGGTTCATTCCTCTGTTATTCTAACAGAAGTATTAATCCATTTATTTTAAAAGTAAAAACAACTCAATTAAAATGGTTCAGACAGAAATTTAATACACACTTTCCTAAAGGCCATATCATAATTTTAAGAATCTATGATATCTTGTTCATTTCATAATTTAATATTTCTTGTTGACACTACACTTAAAACCTAAACTCACATGAACAACCTCAACCATATCTATGAGACATTTCAATTTATGATCAGAAACATTGCTGTAATTTTCCTTCCTGGGATTGAAAATTACTGCAATATTTTTGACCAAAGGTTGACATGGTTGAGGCTGCTCATGTGAATTTAGGTTTAAAGTGCAGTGTCATAAGTGTCAAGGTACATTTGGCATTAAAATTAGTGGCAGAGCATTGAAACCCAAACTTGCAACAATGGGAAATTGATGCTGCAGTCTCCAGGGTTATATATTCTGTAACTAGTGGATGCCACAGGGATCAGTACTGGGGCCAAAGTTATTTACAATATAGATTAATGACTTGGATAAGGAAAGTGAATTCACTGTGGCTAGGTTTACAGATGACCCAAAAGTAGAAGGGAAGGTAAGTGCTGTGCATGACACAAACAGTCTGCAGTAGAACAGAGTCAGATCAACTGAGTGGGAAAATACTCAGCAGATTAACATAATGAGTGAAAATGTGAGGTTCTACCCTTTGGCAGGAATAGTAGAGGAGCTGAAAACTATTCAAATGGAGAAAGACTGCAGGAAGTTACAGAAGAGAGGCTTCGGAGTCCATCATGAATCTCAAAAAGAAAAGCAAATGGAATGTTAGTTTTTATTTCAAAGGGAAAGCATTATAAAAGTAGGAAGGTGTTGCTGAAACTATATAAGGCCTCGGGAAACCAATCAACATAATCAAAGATCCCTCTCACCCCAGTTACACTCTCTTCCACCCTCTTCTGTGTGAACCCTCCCACTGTATCTGAACTCAAACTGACCAAAGTTTGAATACACGTATGAACAAATTCAAGAACAGCTTCTTCCCTGTTGTTATCAGACTTCTGAACAGACCTCTCAAATTTTAATTCTGAGCTCTCTCAATGCACTTTCTCTGTGGCTGTATCACTATACTCTGCACTCTGTTCTGCTACCCTGATGCGCTTGGTACAGTATGATCTGCTTGTATAACTTGCAAACAGCACTTTTCACTGTAACTTGGTACTTGTGACAATAATAAATCAAACTCAAATTCAGGCACTAGTCAGACCACAGCAGGGATATTGTGAACAGTCCTGGGGCCCTTATCTAAGTAAAGATATTCTGGCATTGGAGGCAATCCAGAAAATGTACACGAGGCAAAAAGCAAGTGTGGAGGGACTGCCTTATGAGGGGAGGTTAAGTTGGTTGGACCTGTTAAGAAGACTGAGAGCTGACTTTATTGAAATATACTAGATTCTTTGGGACTTGGCAGGGTTGATGTGGAAAGATTGTTTCCCCTTTGGGAGAGTCCAGGATCTGCTGGCCAAATCTCAGAATAAGGGGTTGCACATTTAAGATGATGCTTCTCTTGGAGGTTGGTGAATCCATGGAAATGTTTAATACAAAGGACTATAGAGGTGGAGTCATTAAGTATATTCAAGGTAGACAGATTTTTAATTAGTAAGGGAATCAAGGGTTAGACAGAAAAGGCAGAAAGGTGGAGTTGACGGTTATCAAATCAGCCATGATCTCACTGAAAGATGAAGAAGACTCAGTGGGCTGAATGGCCTACTACTTCTTCTATATCTTCTGGTCTTAAGTGCTGTGAAACACCAAATATCCCCAGTTCTTATACAGCTATATATGGGGCTGAAACCTGCAGGGAAAATGTTGGTAAAATCGGTCAAGATGTCCCACACCCATAACAGGTCATAAATTAAAATAAATTTGACATACAGATCACATTTGTGTTAAAACTATTCACAATTCATTCACTGTCATTTTTTATTTCAAACCATTATTTTTCATAAAAGATAGCTTTACATAAAAACATGTATATACATATTCACAAAGGGTGTTCAGTCTGTACAGTAGCATATAAGGAAACTTGCAAACATTGCAGCTTGACTCTATCGCACAAACAAACCAAAGGCATCTCTTACATGTACAAGATTATATTTACATGCATATTTGAGGCACTGGGAGGATTTGAAAACTGGACGGACCCCCATTTAATTTTGGCATAAAGACCTCAGAGGATAATGGTCTTTCCCTACTGTATCTTAGTAGCAGCTGTCCCAGGCTTTAGTGTGTCCCTCAGCACAAAGCCCTCGACCTTAGAATGTGCCAGAGACTCACCGGCCTATAGTTACTAGGGCTATCCCTACTCCCCTTTTTGAACAAGGGAACCACATTTGCTATCCTCAGTTGGGGTTAACTCAGTTGGGGTTAACTCCTGGGTCTAGAAGACCATAAATTTCAGGCAGACTAGAGGGTCTTTCACTAAGTTGATGGTACTCCAGGCGGAGTCAATATTTCACTGCCAACTCAAACCCATCAACTCAATTGCTGTGCGTGAATTATCATTTGTCAGTTCCTGTCTGTATCATTGTGGATCCTGTGCTGCTCTGTCCTGTGCTGAGTTTTAAAAATTTCTTTCATGAGATGTGGGCTGTGCAGCATCGAACTGTCTCAGCTACTCATAGATATGATATTTATGTTGCTGGTAACTCAACTAAATGTTAAAGTGTTTTCAAAACCATTGGCAATACTGTAATTGTGGAAAAGATGGTTTCCTTTGAGTTGTTATGTCATATATTTGTCAAGTCATAATACATTCTGGACAGCTATAAATCTAATTTAATTTCCACCAAACTGTTTGCAGCTAATTCAAGCGTTTTCCATTTGGAGCTCATTGATAAAGCAGCTCTGTATATCTGAATTCTCTGTTGCTTCCTTTTAAAACTGTCTTTCTTCCATTGAAATGTCTGGCAATCTGAAGTAGGTGGGGTTTAATGAGAGTGGTTAAGACCAGGATTGGGGAAAACAATGGATAAAATTGAGGATTGTAAATGAATGAGTTAGAGCAGCCTAGCTTCTGCAGGGATATCGAACATGCCCCGATAGGTACTAAGCCAGTGATCTCATTCAAAACGGCCAATAGGACCAGTTGTTAAGAAAACTGCAATTGGTGTAGATTCCAGTGTTAATGTGAGATTGTTGTCATACTTTTGAGGTCGAGTAATGGGATATTTACCCTGCAGCTAACTTGTACATGGGAGGCCTTGATGCTGATACAAGCTGCTCAAAAGAGGAAAGTTTCAACTTCTGTTTGCCATCAGCCCTTACTTACATAAACATGAGTAAAATAGAAAAGGTAGCTAATGAGTGAAGGAACAAGACAAAAGTTATATGATTATATACTACATCTGAGAGACGTTTCATTACAGAATCTCAGTATAGATTCCAAACTGCTGAGTAGCTGTTGATGTGAATGTTGAGCCTCACCAATATCTGTGTTGATGATATATTGTCATTTTGGCTTGACCTGAATATATGATCAATGAAGATCAATAATCTTGAAACTGATGTTGAGAAGAAACAACTGAGGTATGGATCAGATTAATAATAAAATAAATTTGTCAATTGTTACTTCTGAGTGCCAATGCAAGGTCAAGGCTAGTATAGATGGAAAGGTCAAGTTTCTCCATGAGAACACTGATCAGCCATCGTTAATAAACTACAAGTTTTCAATTAACTGACCTGAGTCTTGCACTGCAGGGAGTTCCATGTTGAATACCCACTTTATCCCTGAGGGTAAAGTAAATGAATTTGGTCACAGGACCTTGTGTTAGATTTTTTAGATTCCTTACAGTGAGGAAACAGGCCCTTCAGCCCAACACATCCACACTGACCCTCTTAACAGTAACCCACATAGACCCATTTCCCTCTGACTAATGCACCTAACACTATGGGCAATTTAGCATGGCCAATTCACCTGCCCTGCACATCTTTGGACTGTGGGAGGAAACCAGAGCACCTGGAGGAAACACACACAGACACGGGGAGAATGTGTGAATTCCACACAGACAGTCGCCTGAAGCCTGGAATTGAACCTGGGATCCTGGTGCTGTGAGGCAGCAGTGCTAACCATTGATCCACTATGCCACCCACCCATTAGGAATGGGGAAAACATTCAAACATGGTTCTCCATCCTACTCGTCTACAATCATTATTATAATCATTCACCATGTCAGTTAAAGGAACCAAAAATGAATTACTTGCGTTTAAATATCAACTTTCACAATTATAGAGCTGAATATTTGAGTTTTGTTCTAATGATAATGTATCACAAATAATAATGTAGCATGAAAATAATTAACTATACATTGCTTTGTGACTAAATCTGGGAGATAATGATTCTCAGTTCAAAATCAAACCCAGTGGGAGATAGTGCACAATAGGAGATCTCCGATTGTGACAATCGCCAGTGACACTCAAACCCCAGTGAGAGACAGACCCCAGTCCAGAGAGAGACACTTCCCAGTGAGAGACAATCCCTCATGGGAGATCATCCCCAGTGGATGAAGCCAGTGAAAGACAAAGCTTTGTGAGAGACTGATCCCAGTCCAGAGAGAGAAAGGTGATAATCAGTGAGAGACAATCCCCAGCAGATCATCGCCAGTGAATGAGCCCAGTGAGAGACAATCCCAGTGACAAACAATCCCAGTGAGAGACACTCCCAGTGACAGACATTCCCAGTGACAGACATTTCCAGTGACAGACATTCCCAGTGACAGACAATCCCCAATGGGAGACCAAGCCTAAAGTTCTTAAGAAGTCATCTTGGACTCCAAACATTAACTCTGTTTCTCTCTCCACAGATGTTACCAGACCTACTGAGTTTTGGCTGCACCATTTTGCTTTTATTTAACTCAATTAGATTTCGGTACAGCATGTAATTTGATGGCAATACACCATTAATAAAACATCCGTCCCTTTTAAATCCTTTCTTAACCAAGGAACTTCGACAAAAATGTAAACAAACTTCTTAATATTTTTCATCTGGGTCACCTAGGAGATTAATCCCTGATTCTTCAAAGCTTTAGGATGATACTGCAGGATTGGCAAATCTACTTCTAACTTTCCGAAAAGTATTCTAGTCTGGGATGGGTTAGCAGCAGGTTGTAAGGCACATTAACAGTGACACACACCATAATTGTATCGACCTGTTCCTGCAGCTATAATGATGGGAGTGTTCTTATCAATGATCCCTACCTGAAGATACATTCCGATCCACTGCTGACAGATCAATGAAGTATTAGTGCACTCACAAGGACGTGGATTTTTTTGTGGTTTGGGGAATGCAGCCCAGGACTGAATGAAGGAAGGAGGCTATCAGCTGATGACTGGTTTATGATGCATTTTGTATTTGGAATGGGTGGGGTAATAGGGTGGTGAGATTTTGGCAGGTTTTTTCTGTCTCAAGGTGGGGACGTGATGGCAAGAACTGGTTACTTTCCACAATTGACTCATTATCTCCTTCAAACCTGCAAACCTTTCAAGAGTGGAAGAGAATGATGTTAGGAGTTTAATGTCAGATGAATCAAATTTTTAAAAATTGAATGAATTAATTCATTTTGGGTGAGAGGTATCTAAAGTGATGTCCAATTTGTTTTGTCACTCAACCAGAAACGTTAACTCTTTTTTCTCTTCACTGTTGCTGCCAAACCTGTTGAGCTTTCCCAGCAGTTTCTATTTTTGTTTCTGATTTACAGCATCTGCAGTTTTTATTTGGTGATGTATAATTTATTATGTCACAATCAGAGAATTTATCTTCTCAGTAAATCATGGATGAAGTGGTTGTCTCCTTTCTTTAATGTATTTGGGGCAGCCTCATACATATCTGTCATATATCAGATCAGAGGAAGGCAACTTTAACTTTGCTTTCTCTCTACAGATACTGTCAGACCGGCTGAGTTTTTCCAGCAATTTCTGTTTTTGTTTCTGAATTCCAGCACCCGCACTTCTTTCAGTTTTTATTTTCTCTCATATAGTTTATTTCGTTTAGTTCTCCCTGGTCCCTACTCCTCCCTCTGTTTGGAGATTACTCCATTGTTGTGTTTGCTTCTGAAATGTCTGTCTGCTGAGTGGGCTGCAGGCCTGTGGGAGACCGAGTATCTGAGATGAGTGGGGAGTGTGTACATGTCACAAACCGGGACATTGCTTCAGTCTGCTCTGCACCGCCCCTCAACCTAACCCGGGTCACCAGGGCCAACAAGATGTTACAGCCAGGCCTTGACTCATTATTGCCATTGAAATTACATTTTTAAAGCATATCTCCTTTAAATATATATACATAAAAAAAATCATTATTGGCCTCTGAGCTCGAAACGCTCAGGATCAGTGTTGATGCTTCATGAGCTAAAGGGATTAAAAAGAGCAAAATAAGCTTATACTGAGAAAAAGAGTTAAGCTTCTACCCCACTGCGAGAGAGGGCAAACTATATCAGCGCGAACTAGTGATTACGGCCATAGCTGCGCCATTCACACGCCCTTTAGTCATTTTGATGAAAGTGTTTCAATAGGGATTTCCTAGTCTATCCCACCCGATTGGGGACACACTAGAATTAAGAATAGTTGGCTGTTGCTACGATTTGTCAGGGAATGCCAGAACTCGGCAGTGGGTAACGTTGCCTGAAGTAACTCTCTCCATTGTATTAATAATACAGTGTGACACCAAGCTAACAAAGCCAGATTCAGACACTCAGCAGGTAATGGAGCTCATTTTCGAGGCATGAGAGTCAGTCTCTGTCCTGAGCTGTCACAGGACATTCCCACACCTCTGGCATCACTGTCTCAGACTTACTCTCTCATATAGTCCCAGGACATCTCTCCTCTATCGAAACGATTGTGTCGCGGGGATCATTATCCATCGCTCTTGTATCGTTTGGCAGCTCACTCATTTACTCTCTTCTCATAATGTGAGTCTATTCTGGCATCAGAATATTCCCGTGTCTTCAACTCCTTCATCTTATTATCCAACAGCCAGTGTTCTTTAATATCATTTATATATGTATGTAATTTCCACCTTATTTGTAGGATGTGGGTGTTGTTGGAATTTATTGTCCATCTCTAACCGTTAAAAGTGAACTAAATTGCTGTAGGCCTGGAGTCACATGTCGGCTAGGCCAGGTAAAAATGGAAGATTCACTTTTCTAAGGAGCTGAACTAGTTTCTTTTGAAACAACAACTGACAGTGGTTACATAATCAAAGATTGCTGGAAAAACTCAGCAAGTGGGCAACACGGTGGCTCAGTGGTTAGCACTGCTGCCTCACAGTGCCAAGGACCCGGGTTCAATTCTGTCTTGGGGTGACTGTCTGTGTGGAGTTTGCACATCTCCCCATTGTCTGCGTGGGTTTCCTCCGGGTGCTCTAGTTTCTTCCCACAATCCAAAGATGTGCAGGCCAAGTGAATTGGCCATGCTAAATTGCCCATAGTATTCAGGAATGTGTAGGTTCGGTGCATTAGTCAGGGATAAATATTGGGTAGGGGGAATTGGTTGGGTTGGTTGCTCTTCGGAGGGTTGGTGTGGACTTGTTGGGCTGAAGGGTCATTTCCACACTGTGGGGATTCTATAATACTAAGGTCTGAAGTTCTGAAGTGTCACTGGACACAAAATGTTAACTCTGCTTTCTCTTTGCAGATTATGCCTGACCTGCTGAGTTTTTCCAGAAATTTCTGTTTCTGATTTCCAGCATCCACAGTTTTAATACATGGCTGCCATTATGGATTAGCTTTTCATGTCAGACTTTTACTGGATTCAAATGTCACCATGTACCATGATGGGATATGAAACACATGTCCTCAGAAAATTAATTTGAGACTCTTAGATGACTACTGATATTGCTGTTATACCACTGCCTCCTCTCCTCTCTTTGGGATGTGAGTGGTGTTGGCTAAGTAACATTTATTGCCAGTCATTTGTTATCCAGAGAACAAGGAATTGCTGTTTTTGAGGTGGTCAGGGCACGGAGGTTCATTTCCTGGAGAACCATTTGGGTTTTTATGACAATCCAAAGTTTCTCTTGTCTTTTTTAGTTAGCTTCATGGAAAGCATTTCCTTTCAAGCTGCCACAGTTTTATGCAACAGTTCAGAGGATAAATGTTTAGCTTAATTTTCATGGTCAAATTGGCTTGTTTCTCCTGAGAAAAGGTGAGCTAAGAAATAAGAGCAGGAAAATGCCATTTGGCCCATTGAGCCTTCTCTTCAGGCACCTGAGCACCAACATACATGAAGCAAATGTGATACCAAACATTACTGTGGGTAAACAGGAATTTTGTGAACTCTACGTTCGGCACAACATCGTGGGCCGAAGGGCGTGTTCTGTGCTGTATTGTTCTATGTTCTATGTACAATAATATGAGTACACAACCCAGGCTGACACTCCAGTGGAATACTGAGGGACAACTGCAATTTTAGAGGTGCTATATTTTTCATTGTGGGTTAAACTGTGTGCCCCCTCATTATTTGATGGATAGCACAGACCCCATGACATGACTTTGAAAAAAAGCAGAGGATTTTGCCTACTGCCCTAAACAACTTTCCTTCCTCAACCAAGAATGAAATCAGATTATCTGGTTAGTTATCTAATTACTGTGGGTGTCAGCATTCAATCTGACTTGTGTTTTCTATGTTAAAGCAGTGAGTATATTTCAGAAATACTTCATTCACTGTACAGTGTTTTGAGACAGCTTGAGGTTGAGAAAGTAAATGAAAAGTAATGCATGCATGACTTTCTTTCTTCCCTTTGGTCTTTCCTTGTTTCTCTCTTTCCTTCCTTATCTTTGTAAAATTCAGCTTTCTAAATTCAGTCACATACTGCAGAATACTGACACAATAATATACCAGGGATGATTGGCAGCATTATCTGTGTTCAACGGAAAAGTTTGAATAACAGAGAAGAGGCAATGCATATCTGTCTCACAGAACAAAGTGTGACTGTCCACTGGATGAGTATTTGAGATGTGCTGAGTAGTTAATCCTAATTGGGTCCAGGGGTCCTAATCATACAACATTATTAAAAATTATAGAGCCAAGGTGAACAAGTGTAGTTCAGGTACCTATCAACTATGATCTGATGATTGGTGGAACAGCCTCAGAGGGCTGAATGGTCTATTAAATCTATTAAAATAAGTAACCTCAGTGACCCTGGGCCAAGGAGGAAAAGTAGTTAATGCTCCCATTCATAGATCATTGCTCAAATGCCAGTGGACAGGCTCATCAAGTTAAGGTGGGATTGAACTATACTTTGGTCCTTATTGCAGCTGGCCAGTGGTTCTTGGGAAGAAGGCTCATGGTTGCAGAAGAACCAATGGTTGCCAATGTGCAGGGGCCAGCTTAAACACCAGGAAACATGTCCCACTATATATGCAAAATATGCATTTATATAGGGCCGTTCATAATAACTGGGCTTTCCAAACTGCTTTTCAGCCAAAGAAATTATTTTTCAAATGTAGTCCCTGTTGTGCTGCAGGAAATATGGCAGGCAATTTGTCACAGCAAGGTTCCATGGGTAAAACAGCAATAGCATCAGTTAAGAAATGCATATTACTTGGGACAGCAGTATCTTGGATGGAGGGCAGAAAGCAATTGGATGCGGCATGGCATCATTTAAAAGAAAAAGAAAACTAATTGAACAGTTAAATGTAGCATGTTGTGATATAATGTAGGGTGCCTCTGCACAATTTCTGCCAAGCAGTGTTTTGCAAATCTGATGTTGAAGTACCTACGTATTACTGTTCAGTAGGTAGGATACATAGTTTTGATAATTAATCAATACAAAGTGAAGCCCCAATGTCAGCTTGGGGAAGAACAGCCAAGCATTGCGCTGACACCATCACAAAGGAAGGGTAACAAGAGAGATGAGGATATATCATGAAATTGCTCCTGTGCCATGCTGAGCTTTATGAGAACAAACAAGATAAAGCAAGAGGGGAGGAGAGAAAGAATGAAACACATTTGTTGGTGCCTTTCATAATTTCAGGAAAAACCAAAAGACTTTACAACCAATGGAGTACCTGCTAAAGCACAGTTCACATTGGACCCAGCCAGTAAAGAATGATTTCATCCCATTATATAGAGGTGCCGGTGTTGGACTGGGGTGTACAATATTAAAAATCACACAACACCAGGTTATAATCCAACAGGTTTATTTGGAAGCACTATACTCCACAACCATCTGATGAAGGAGCAGCACTCCGAAAGCTAGTGCTTCCAAATAAACCTGTTGGACTATAACTTGGTGTTGTGTGATTTTTAACATTGTTCATCCCATTAGTCCGCAATGCATTTGAACTCATTTACCAAAGCTGGATAACCCATGTCAAACATACTAGAGCCCCATTCCTTAAAAAAAAATAGATCTGTGAAGCAAAAATCATCCTTTCTATAACTATAGTATTTAAACGTTAGGAGATCCTGAAGAAATGCATACAATTTTTTTTTAATGTAAGGTTGAGTTAACTATTTAAACTATATGGAATAATTAAATAATGTCTGGGGAAATTTTATATAAAGCCATCAAAATTCAGAAGTCATTGCATAACTGTATTTGTTTTTTAATGGATTGATATAGTAATCAGATGTGATTCCACCTAACTTGATCTCATTCCTAAATGGTTCCAGTGCAACTCACAGATAAAGATAGTGGATGCTTTGAATGGAGTCAACAGCATGCAACTCAATGGCTGGGGTGTTTGAAATCATGAAATGGGAGCTCAAGATTATAAGCAAACCTCTGAGATTCAGTTGAAAGCTTAACTATTAATACTGACAGTCCTGTTAGTGAGGAGAGCCTTACCACCTATGACCCTTTTAATGAGATGAACCGCGCCAACAGGAACTCTCTTTACAGAAATGTCTCGAACTTAATATCTCCAGAGTAAGAAAGGGAACAAAATAAAATCAAGGTTCCTCTCCTGATTATCACCCATCAGCATGCACAGAAAACTTTGTACAGGACCAGATTTGATTGCGGTATCCACCCAAGTGAAGAATGGGGCACTGGAAGGCTATCTGTACCTGTGGACCTGTATCTTGGCCTGAGCAAGACTATTTCAGGAGAGGAAATAGCAATATTCTTCTGGAAAACAAAATAATACAACAGCACATTGATAAATAAGAGCAAAAACTTTAAATAATAAGACAAAATGTTCATTATACATTTAATTTTTTTGGACTAACAACAATAAATACATTAATGAAGCCATTTGCAAATAATATTATTACCTTGTATTTTTGGGTTTAGTGCCACACCTGGGCTCATATTCAAGTACTGTTATGTTATAAACCTTGGTATTGTAAATAAAATAAAACTAAATTAAAGTTAGAACATTATTTAGATTCATTTTCATTTCAGAAATTGGCTTTCAAAAAGACACAACTCTTTCACCCATAATACCATTTGTGACATATGACATATACTAATTATGTTTCAAGGCGTGAAAGAAACATAAACATTGGCAATAACCATGTTCACAATAGTTTGCAGATAGACCTTAACCGATAGTGCGTATTTTTAAAAAATGTCTCATTGTCTTTTTTTCTATTTGATGTGGTGAAATCTGTGCACGTGCTGATCCCCTGTACCTCTTTGGTTTTTGTCTTCCAGCCACCCGGGAATCTGCCTTTGTCCATGCCATTGCCTCAGCTGGAGTGGCATTTGCTGTGACACGCTCCTGCGCTGAGGGCTCCAACACTATCTGTGGCTGTGACTCACACCACAAGGGCCCACCAGGCGAAGGCTGGAAGTGGGGAGGCTGCAGTGAGGATGCTGAGTTTGGAGTACTGGTCTCCAGGGAGTTTGCTGATGCCCGAGAGAACAGGCCAGATGCTAGGTCTGCTATGAACAGGCACAACAATGAGGCTGGACGGACGGTAAGGAATGGGTAGCTTTGGATTAGACTGTGTAGAGAGAATGGGACAACAATTTGCTAGACTGGATTGAGTTTGGTTGGAAAGAGCTTAACTTGAAAAACTGTGATGTTTTTAAACATTAACATTTTGAATTGAAATTTAATTTGAATGTTTTAACAATTTGAATATTTGGCCTTTTTGTGCATATAAGGATGTTTGTATATTGTGAGAGAAGGATATTCACTGTGACACTTTGAATGGGATGTTTAATTTTTATTCTTTTTTTATATATCCAGAAGTGCTCCTACATACAACTGAATGTTTTTTTTCCCTCATCATCCAAACCACCTGTGGTACTTTTTCCATTTATTACACAAACCATCAAAGGTGAGGGAGAGGTAGGGAAAGTGGGAGGGGAAGCTTTGGTTTAGGATCTCATCTGAAGGTTAACACATCTGACATAATGGCACTTCCTTGGTATTGTACTGAAGGAATAAGTAGATGGGGACTTCCATATTAGATGGATGCTGAGTGTACACATGCCTGACTGGCTGCTAACTGAGCCGAACTATAAATACAGTTCATGTATTTATCTGAGGAGACCAGGTTGGGTGAAGAGTGCTGGGGAAATGAGGTGGGTATGCATTACCTTGCTGCCACAATTTCAATGCAGTCATGGCTGAACAGTGTTAGCATTAGTGTAAATCTTACCCTCTTTCTGTGGAAATTTCCCAAATGATCGAGAAGAAAATCAAACCGTATCACTTGGAAAATGTAGTATTTGCTCCTTACCCAAGTCAGAAAGCAAACATGAGTATTGGAATCATCCATCCAATCCAATCATCAGGAGGGAAAAACCAAAAATAACAAATAATACTTGAAGAGAATGTAGCAGCTGTTCTGAGGTATATAAGGCAAGTTGGACCAGTGTGTGTCATTCATAAGTTTTACTGGTTTTTCCTTCTGGATAAGGATGGCCGGTGGAACAGGAACTGGTTTCTCCAATGAAAGAGGCAGCAGTGTACCCCTCTGGCAGCCCCAACTGGACTCCACAGGCACAAGCACCCAAGGGCATCTCAAGGTGGCAAAGTCCTCAAAATATACGCAAAGCTACTCAAGTTTACTGCTGGTCACAGTTGCCAGGTGACTATTCTGAGGGGAAACTGTTCCATTAGTTGGCTTGCAGTCACTGCTGTGGCGGGATTAGCTTGAGGGAGTGAGGGGGAACAAATAAAGAAAGACTTGCTGGTTCCCCAATGATAAGGTCTTGGCAACCTCCCTACTCCCCCCCACCCGACCCCCCCCAGTCTGATCCCAGGTGACCTGCCACTAATTGACTGTCCTTCACTCCTGGGTCAAAATCACAGGATTGCCGAGATTCAGAAGAAGGCCATTCAGCACTGAGCAAATTAGCTTAGTTTGAATCTCCTGCATTCTCTCCATAACATTGCACATTACATAAATGGAAACAATAGTCCAACACCCTCTTGAATGTCTCAACTGAACCTGCCAAACATCCAGAAGTAATAATTCTAAGGGGCTGACCTGAAGCATTACTTTGCAAATTTGCTATGTACCTGGCTCCTGTTCTAGTCTCCAAAACCATCCCTGCTTCCTGGTTAAGATTCCACATGAAGTGAACCATGCTATCTGACATAGAACATTTTGATTTATTTGGTTTCAATGTGGGCCATACTGACAAAACTACAGATATTGGCCTGGGAAGCTGGTAGTGAACCTTCTCCTTAGACTGCTGCCGCCATTTTTGTAAAGAGTACCACTCCCGAAATGGCTAAAAATACTGATCAACAATGATGAAGAAATGGTGATATGTAAGTTAAGATGGTGTCTGATTTAGAAGATAACTTGGAAATGATGGCGGAGCAAATTACTGCAGATGCTGAAATCTGTACTGAAAACAGAAAATGCTGAAATCACAGAGGATCAAGCAGCATCTGTGGAGAGAGAACAAGCTAATGTTTTGAGTCTAGATGAGTCTTCATCAGAGCTGGTTACTTCCATTTGGCTTTTGACAACAGCTCATCCTAAAATGTGGTGAGTAAGCTGGTAATGTTGTTACCCTTACAGAATAGAAGGAGTTGATCTCTAATTGAAGGTGGTCAATGCCTGCCTCAAATATTACATGTCAGCCTGTGTCTGGATGTTTCTAGGCCTTGTAATAGGTATAATAGCATATTGGGTACAGCGGAAGTAACAGTTAACATTTCCATTCTGACAATATAATAGAGGCGAGGTTATTGATAAAGCAATTACAAAACATTGGATTAATGGCACTTCCCAAAAAGCTCATGCAGGAACATCCTGGGATTGTAATAATTAGTCTCTTTTGATTGAAATAATTTTTCTATGTTATAGGCAGGGTTTTCATTTTGATCTCTTTATCACCAAATAGAATCAGTTTTGTTATCACTCCTTAGGACCATAGTCAAAAGAATCCAACCTTGCAGTGCACAAAGAAACATATTGTGTTGAAGGAAATGCATTAACATGACTATTAATGTAGGTGGCACACGGTTGGGATTGGCACAGTTTGAGCACAGGTATGCCAGTTTCAACTCTGTACCTCAGCAATCATAGTGGCTGCAAGGGACTATGGTGGAAGTTCTGGTGTTCCATTGGAGCAAGTTGTATTCATTCATTCCTTGATGTTAAAGAGAAAGGTTTCATCAATACTGGGAGGCAAAGTCGGTAGCATAATTAGGGAGGTTAATGCCATTTCCTGTGCATGATGCAGGATGTAGATTAGAAGTGTGGGGAGCCAAGGATGTTGTCAACAATACGTGCGGTAGGTATTTGCTGTTACGATAGACGGGAATGAATCTGTATAAAAAGAGGGCGAAGGGGGAATACTGCACCAAGAGCCACAAATTTTATGATCCTAGCTGATGATGATATTGGACAAGTCAGTGTGAAAACTGGCTAAATAAACCCACAGATTTTATTTAGACAATTTAATTACTCTGGTCGCCTGTCACTGAACATATACACATGAGTCTGCAAATATACTTTTAACAAAATGACATTAATTTATTACATGAGATATCAAAGATCTTATCATAAAAGCAAAAAGAAAGAATCTACTCATTTTCCCATCAATCCCTTCACAGACTCTTAACCCCACTCTTTAATATTTACTAAATTGACAAGGTCACAAGCACTTCCTTTCACTGAATATTTGCATGTTCATCAGGTGTGATTCTCTACCTTACTGTCTCTCCCTGATTAATGGCCTATTTCACTGACCTTTCTTCACTGAATTCAAGGAAAAGCGATATAGACTCAATGGGCCGAAGGGCCTCTTCTGTATGTTTTGATTCTATGTAGAGTTCTGGGCTTTATCAGCACTGTCTGTTTGAACTGCTAAAACAAGTTGAGACCTCTTTCCAGCTGCGATGGCCTGTAGACTGGTGGAACTAAACTGCCCATGTGCTGGCATGGGTATTTTCTCTTTGAACTGGACCTACTTATGGCCCCTGTCTATCAGTTTTTCTCCAGGTGGTAAATTTTAAATTAGTAAACATATCTGCAGTTATCCCAGTAGCTGACGTTCTGGACATTTAGCTTAAATCTCATGATTTATTGGAAAGACTGTTTTAACCTGATGATGAAAAAGTTTTCTGACCCTTTCAAAAAATGTCACCTTCACAAAACCAAAATAAAAAAAAACAAATTGCTGGAGAAACTGAGTAGGTATGGCAGCATCTGTAGAGAGGAAGCAGAGTTAACCTTGTGAGTGCAATGACCCTTCTTCAGAACTGACGGAATCCATTTAACTCTACTTTAGAACACAAGTTCCCAATTAAGAATAATGTATTGAAATCCTCATGACACAGAGATTGGTGTTTTCAATAATCACATTGGAAGAAGGCTGAAATGATACAGCCAGGAGGTTTTGTAAGATGTCGGCATAGACTTAAAATGAACCATCCTATTTGGAGACTGAGTGGAAGAAGACAGCTCATGCAATACTTGAGAGCACAGGTGAAGAGGAGATTACATATGAATATGGAACAAGAGTAAGTCACTCAGCCCTTTGAGTCTGTTCCACCATTCAATAAGATCATGGCTGATTTGATTTTAACCTCAACTCTACATTCCTGCAAATCCCCAATTATATTTCATCCCCTTGGGAATCAAAGATCTATCTACCTCAGCCTTAATTATATTTAAATGAAACCTCACTTATTGTGATAGCTTCCTAATGGTGGAAATGTCGGAAGGTAGTTTACACTTCGGAACAAGCTTGGTGCTGTATATGAGAGATTAGCTATTCTGGCATGAAAAGCATCCATCCAGGTGTTTGCTGTGTATAAACAGATAGATGGCGAGAAGCCAGTGTGTCTTTCTGGCACGCACTGACAATTAGGCACCCTGCAGGTATATGTCAATCATCCTTCATCAAGGAATCTTTATAATAGAAGCATAATCCATATTAGTCTTTAGCTGCGAGAAAGAATATCAGCCGACCTGCTTCAACTATTCAAATCCACACTCATGTTCACCCTGGCAGTTGCTGTCTGCAGTACTCCAGCTGTTAACAGTACTGTAAATGAAATCAACTTTATTTATAGCTCTGCTCTAAACCTAACTCTGAAAAAAAAAACTGCATTCCTCTAATTCTGACATTTCATGCATTATCAATATCCAGCACCCTTACATTACTGGCTATGCCTGAATCCCCTGCTTAAACTTTTCCACTCTTTCTTCCTTACAAGCTCCTTCCTAGTCGTAAAGGATGATGCTGGAAAAGCACAGCAGGTCAGGCAACATCTGAGGAGCAGGAGAGTCCTACAACTCCCTTTACTATACCTCCTCTCACCTTCCTTCCTGTAAAAATGTGATCCCTTACTCCCAATTCCTCCGGCTTCGCTGTATCTGCTCCCAGGAAGAGCAATTCCACTTCAGGACATCCCAGATGTCTTCTTATTTCAAGGATAGCAAGTTAGCCTCCCACAAGATCAACAATGCCCTCCAGCGCATCTCCTGCACTTCCTGCACCTCGGCCCTCGAACCCCTTTGCCCCAGCTGCAACTAGGATAGAACCCCTCTGGTCCTCACCTTCCGCTCCACAAATCTCCAGATACAGGCATTATCCTCCGTCATTTCTGCCAGCTACATCCAGACTCCATCACCCTATCTGCATTTCATTCTCTCTGAGACTCCCTCATTAGGTCCACACCTCCCATCAACTCTCCCTCCACACCTGGCACCTTCCCTGGCCGCCACACCAGGTTTAAAACCTGAGCTCACACCTCCTCCCTCACCTCTGTCCAAGGTCCCAAAGCATCATTTCACATCCAGTGGAGAATTTCCTGCAAATCCACCCATGTTATCTACTGCATCCGTTGCTCTTGATGTGGTGTCCTCTACATTGGAGAGACAGGACGCCAACTCGTGGAGTTGTTCAGGGAACATCTATGGGACACATGCATCAAACAACCCATTGCACATGTCCATTCTGAGAGGTTCCGTGCATTGTTCGGCCTATGGCTGAACACTTCACCTCCCTCCCAACTCCCCCAGGGACATGCAATTCCTCGGCCTCCTCCACCACCAAAACAAAGGCACCCACCAACTGGAAGAAGAACGCCTCATCTTCTGCCTCAGGACCCTACAACCACACGACCTCAACATCAACTTCACTAGTTTCCAAATCTCCCCTTCCCCCGCTTTGTTTTGGTGGTGGAGGAGGCCGAGGAATTGCATGTCCCTGGGGGAGTTGGGAGGGAGGTGAAGTGTTCAGCCATAGGCCGAACAATGCACGGAACCTCTCAGAATGGACATGTGCAATGGGTTGTTTGATGCATGTGTCCCATAGATGTTCCCTGAACAACTCCACGAGTTGGCGTCCTGTCTCTCCAATGTAGAGGACACCACATCAAGAGCAACGGATGCAGTAGATAACATGGGTGGATTTGCAGGAAATTCTCCACTGGATGTGAAATGATCCAACCCTCCAACTCGGCACCACCCCCTTGACCTGACCTGTCCTACCTGTCTATCCTCCCACCCATCCACTCCAGCCTCCTCACTGACCTATCACTATTAGCCCCCACCTGCATCCACTTATTGCCTTCCCACCTACCTTCCAGCTCCACCTCCACCCCTGTATGTATCTCTCAGCCCCCTTCCCCCTTCACATTCCTGATGAAGGGCTTATGCCCAGAACTTCGACTCTCCTGATGTTTGGATGCTGCTGTGCTTTTCTTCTCCAACACCTGCAGTCCTCACTTTGTCCAAGATGCTTCTTTGGCCATGCACACCAGTCCTAATATTTCATGGGATTCAGTATCAAGTTGTTTGATAAACATTTTGCTGAGAAGTATGTTAGGATATTTTACAATAACAAAGACATGATACAAATGCACATTCTATTTTTGCAGCACCTAATATATCTCTGTCCCTTTTGGTCATAATCACTGGTAGGTTTTTCTCTTATCCATGTCCTACTGTCTAGAAATCCTAACATCATTGCTCTGTCTTCCTTTGAAATTCTATCTCTTTATCCAAGCTTGGGGTCATCTCGAAGCCCCTCCAAATCTAATTCTTCCTGCTTTAGAATCCACTTTGCACATGCCCATTCTGAGAGGTTCTCTGTATGTTTTATTGTGTGTATCTATTCAATGGAAGGACTGAAAGATGTTATCACTGGCTTCAACCCCCATTGTGCCAACGCAGTTCATACAGAACATGTGAGTAGGCTGTTAGTGTTTGCTTGAATGTCTCCTCTTTTGCATGCTTCTTTCACTTTGGTCAGAAGATTGTGGGTTCAAGCCTCACTCCAGAACACTGAGCATGTAGTGCAGGTTGATACTGAGGTGCTGACATGAAACATTGGCGGTGCAAGCCTTCGAATGAAGTATCAAATCAACACCTGTTGTTTTCTCAGGTGAGAACAAACATCCCATGGCACTACTTCAAAGAAGAACTGGGGAAGGTTTCCCAATTCTCCGGCTTATCCTTCAACCAACATATAAAAAAACAGATTATATTGTCATTGTGGCAATTGCTCCATGCAAATTAGCTGTTGCATTTCATACATTAAACCGACAACTACATTTCAAAAATATTTACTTGGCTGGAAAGTACTTCAGGTGTTCTATGATCTATGATTGCAGAATCACACATTTCTTTTTTTGCTAGTGCCCTATTTGTAACGTACACATTATTAGTGGGTTTTAATGAATCTATTTCAAGTACCTCACAAATCTTTCGCATGTTGGTAACAGACATATTTCAGCCAAGAGCTACACAATCTGTTGTCTCTGTACCTCAGGACACTTGTCTTTGATTCTCTACCTTGTACAATTTAATCAGAACATTTGGAATCTAAACATAGACCATACAAGTTGACAATTATGATTTAAACACTGAAATGCTTTTGATGATTCAAAATCAATGAAGTGTTACATGTGCTTCTCCAACTTTTATAAAGATCACTACTGCTGTAACTTTACAGATTATTGAGAGAGTGTGTCGAACAGTAATGAATAATTACATAAATAATGTGATCCTGGATTATGATTTCACAACACAGCACCAATTGCAAGTTCTCCTCCAAGTCATGCACCATCCTGACTTGGAAATCTATCATCATTCTTTCACCGTCACTGAGTCAAAATTCTGGAATTATCTCCTTTAAGGGCATTGTGAGTCAACTTCCAGCATGTGGACTGCAACAGTTCAAAAAGGCAGCTCACCACCACCCTCTCAAGGGCAACTATGGGTGGGCAATAAATACTGGCCAGCTGTTGTGTCATGTATAGACAGGGTTGTTAAAAAGGCTTTCATTTCTCAGTCATGTTGAGGTTGTACAGAATATTGATGATGCCTTTTCTGCAATACTGTGTCCAGTTGTGGTCACCCAGTTGTAGGAAGGATATTATTAAGCTGGAGAAGATTCAAAAGAGATTTACCAGGATGTTGCTGGGTATGGGGGTTTGAGTTATAAAGAAAGGCTGGATAGGCTGGAACCTTTCTTCACTAGGGCATAGGAGGTTGAGAGATGACCTGATGGAAGTTTATAAAATAATGAGCGGTATAGATAGAGTTAATAGTAATTGTCTTTTCCCTAGGATGGGGAATTTCAAGACTAGGGGTAAATGTTTCAGGTAAGAGAAGAGAGATTTAAAAAAGACATGGGGGGCAAATATATTTACACAAGGATGGTTTGCGTGTGGAATGAACTTCCCGAGGAAGTGGTCGATGTGGGTACAATTACAACATTTAAAAGACGTTTGGATAGTTAATGAATAGGAAAGGTTTGGAGGGAGAGGGCAGGCAGGTGGGACTAGTTTAGTTTGGGATTATGTTCAGCATGAACTGGTTGGTCCGAAGGGTTTGTTTGTGTGCTGTATGTCCCAGGATTGAACAAAAAATTTAATACATTAGGTGAACAGAGGCCAGGGGACATAAATTAGAATTCATTCAAGATCAAAACCTAAAATCACTAAAAATAATTAAGTTATAGTGTTGGTTTAGTTGGTAGTGCATGTGGCTTTGAATCAGAAGATTCTTGATTCAGTAGTAGTCCAGGGCTCTAGCTGACAATGCAGTGCCCAATGGAGGGAATGCTGTACGTTCAGAGGTAATGTCTCAGATGAGATTTCAAAGCAAGGTCCCACTTGTCTGTTTGTATAAACAATACATTAGTGTTATTTTTACGAAGAGCAGTTTCCTGGCCAATGTTTATCCATCAATCAACAAGCTTTTGCCCGAAACGTCGATTTTGCCTGTCCTCGGATGCTGCCTGAATTGCTGTGCTCTTCCAGCACCACTGATCCAGATCTGGTTTCCAGCATCTGCAGTCATTGTTTTTACCCCATTACAAAAACAAAACAGATCATTAGATCACTATCATATTGCTGGTTATGGGAGATCATTGAATACACATATTGGTTGCTGGGTTTTATTATATTATGACAATGACAAGGCAAAGAGGACTTCATGAGCTGTAGATGCTTTCAGAGGTCCAGTGATTATGGAAAGTGCTATATAAATATATGAAGAGATGTTTAGATGAATTCTTCAAAGCAAAATAGCTAAGGCCAGTAAAGTAGAAATGGGATATTAGATGGAAGAATTAATGCACATCAAGGAATAGCTACGATGGAGTGAATGGCTTTCCTCACTTTAGTCTTTCCTTATACCATTGCCACTGGGATGTTTGTTTCAAGGTTTCCATGCCCTTGTGATGCAGCTGTGGTTAGGAAATACACCAGAAAAAAAATGTGCCACTGACATTCACATGGTTTACACAATTACAGTGTGTTCCAATGTTGAAACTGAGATAATAATTCAAACAAGGCCTATTTTGATATCGCAAGCAGCTAACTACATTTTCCAATTTAGTTCCAGTCGTCAAAATGAAGTTCTCGCTAAGCAGCAGAGAAATGCTTACGAACAGGGGTATTGCTAGTTGACAAACTCGTTAATGAGGTGAGATTCAGTCTTACTATGTAGCTTTCTGTTCTGCCACCCATGGTGAGGAAACTAGATGCCGTGAATTCCTGACATGAAAGTCTAAGCTGGTTTTTGGCAACTCCAACTCACTGCTTGTTCTTCTGGACCACCATCCTGGACATTTGGCAACGAAGTCTCAGGGCACGCTCACATACACCCGTGTCTGCAGATACTGTCAGCTGACACCTGCGAGCCTGTCAGGACCTTCACGGCATCTCTCCGATATATGCTTTTGCATTTCAAAGATGCACTTTGGTACACTCCTGCAACTAGCAATGCTCATGACTGGACTAGGCTGCATCTCATGGCTGTCCCCTTACACTTTTCACACTCACTCACTTCGAGCCAACTGAATGCAAACAGAATCCTTGCCTCACCTTGCCTTTTAGCACTTTGCCCCCTCATCCAGAGACACAGGCTTACATTCTTCTGCCTTGTCTTGTCTTTTAGCACAGACTGAATGCTGGAAAGCTTACCATGGTTGTCAGCAGTCTTTGGTCACATGAATGGGGACTTACTTCATTGAGGGGGTGTCCTGGTATAGAATGTCAGGGGCAGCTTCTGATACCAGTCCAGGCACTTGGTCACGGTCAGTTATCCACTCGGGCAATTCAGGGTCAGAATACTCTTTGTAAAAGGTCAGGAACTGAATATTGCACAGTCCATCACCTGTCTTTGTTCTTTCTGTACTGTAACACACTCTTTTCTCTTGTACTGAGAAGAAAGAGAGGGATTGAGTGAGATGAAAATGGATGACACAACTGGTAGTGCTGGTGGAGGAAAGTGATGAGATATCCAGCTTTGGGGATGGAAAATCCTGTCTCACAAACTTGATTGAGTTTTTTGAAGAATGACAAAGAAGATTGATAAGGGCAGAGTGGTGGACGTTATCTATATGGACTTCAGTAAGGCACTCGACAAGGTTCCCCCTGGGATACTGGTTAGCAAGGTTAGATCTCATGAAATACAGGAAGAACTAGCCATTTGGATACAGAACTGGCTCAAAGATAGAAGATAGAGGGTGGTGGTGGAGGGCTGTTTTTCAGTGGAGTGCCTCCAGGATCGGTGGCTGGGTCCACTGCTTTTCATCATTTATATAAACGATTTAGATGTGAGCATAAGAGGTATTGTGAGTAAGTTTGCAGATCACCCCAAAATTGGAGGTGTAGTGGACAGCGAAGAAGGTTACCTCAGATTACAAGGGGTCTTGATCAGATGGGCCAATGGGCTGAGAAGTGGCAGATGCAGTTTAATTCAGATAAATGCGAGGTGCTGCATTTTGGGAAAGCAAATCTTAGTAGGACTTACACACTTAATTGTAAGGTCCTAGGAAGTGTTGCTGAGCAGAGACTTTGGAGTGCAGGTCCATAGCTCCTTGAAAGTGGAGTTGCAGGTAAATAGGATAGTGAAGAAGGTGCTTGGTATGCTTTTCTTTATTGGTTGGAGTATTGAGTATAGGAGTTGGGAGGCCATGTTACTGCTGTACAGGACATTGGTTAGGCCACTTTTGGAATATTGCATGGAATTCTGGTTGTCTTCCCGTCAGAAGGATGTTGTGAAATTGGAAGGGGTTCAGAAAAGATTTAAGGGATGTTGCCAGGGTTGGAGGATTTGAGCTGTAGGGAGAGGTTGAATAGGCTGGGGCTGCTTTCCCTGGAGCATCGGAGACTGAGGGGTGACCTTATAGAGATTTATAAAATCATGAGGGGCATGGATAGGATAAATAGACAAAGACTCTTCCCTGGGGTGGAGGAGTCCAGAACTAGAGGGCATAGGTTTAGGCTGAGAGAGGAAAGATATAAAAGCAGCCTAAAGAGCAACCTTTTCACACAGAGGGTGGTGTGTGTATGGAATGAGCTGCCAGAGGAAGTGGTGGAGACTGGTGCAATTACAACATTTAAGAGGCATTTGGATGGTATATGAATAGGAAGGGTTTGGAGGGATATGAGCCGGGTGCTGGCAGGTGGGACTGGATTGGATTGGGATATCTGGTCGGCATGGACGGGTTGGACCGAAGGGTCTGTTTCCATGCTGTACATCTATATGACTCTATGACTCTAAGTGAGTAGGCAGTGCAGAGACCATATCGGGTTACTGTTGGATGTTGGGGTAGGTGAGAGCAAGCGAAGGAAGATATTGAAGACTACAGTGAAAATGTTGGAGCATGACCCTTAGTAAGAGAATTGTACAGTAAATTGAGTGTGAGAAAGCAGACAGAAAATGATTGCCATTTCCCTGGAAGAACGATGAAGGTCATTGACTTTCCTACATTACTGACCATTCCTGCAGGTGGCTGAGACTGCACTGACCCCAGTGGCCACCATGACCTGGATTGGAAGAATCTGGCATTGGGGCCTCCATTCCTGTCGTGGTGGCAGAGGATAGCCCCCTTTTGTGTAACCCCGTCAACCAGGACTTCGTAGTCCCCATCCACAAAGCAAGACATCATTTTCTCCTGCTCTGTCGTGTCTGGGGCTAATGTCAGTCAGTGTGCGGACCACCTCTGGAATGACAGTGCTTGGCCAGGTGCACATTTTAAAGATGAAAGCAGTGCCAGGAATAATAACCTTTTCCAGGATATCCTGGCAGAGGCAAGTTGTTCTGGTTATGCGAGCATTCAACAAGAACATCACCATAGTGGGTAGGTAGTCAATGAAGCGAGTTTGGGACGATAGAGCAAGAAATATCATGAAACTTGACAAAATTAACGCTTCCAAAAAAATGGCATTATTTAGCCCCAAGAAACATGATGTATAGCTGGAATGACAATACTTCCACATCTCATGATGGTGTAATCTTCCGGAGATGTAGATTTCACAATCAGCTGTTCTTGACTTGTACGTGAGTTGGCCTAATATGTGTTGGTTGTTGTCATGGTAATCTTCCACACCTTCATTATCCAGGTATATTTTTGTGTGTGTTCTGTTCATAGTTGGAATATTGTACAGTGCCTGGAGTGGCTTTGATTCTCTTTAGTGTTGCTCCATAGACTGTTGTCACTTCATAGGATCTAGATTCACTGTACACTTTGCACACTTCTGCAGGTAACCCTCTACCTGGGATAGTGTGTATGACTCTGACCTTTCCTCCTATAAGAGTTCCCCACCTGCATGTCAGTCATGTATCAATGTATAAATTTTGTCCTGTATTTCTGAGAACTTGGTAAGGTAATGGCTTGGCACAGTTGTCCTAACTTGCCTTTTCAACATGACATCTGCTGTTGACACTAAGCCTGTATCTGGAACTGTAGCTCTCAGGTGTAACATGGTAATATGAAGATCCTGTTCTGTAACTCTGCACTGAATGATAAGTGCTTTAACCATGCAAACCATTCATTTGGCGAGATCATTGTATCTGGAATCATGTGGTGCGGTTGTCACATGGTTTATACCCCATTTAATATACCTGTCCCTGAATGGCTTCCTATATATTGTGGTCCGTTGTCAGGTATGATCCCTTCAAGTGTACCAGGCAGACTGACTATTGCACTCATGTTGTCTGCCACAGGTGCATTTGAAGTGTCCCTTAACTATCTACTTATCAAAGATTTGGAATGTTAGTTGACAATTAGGTAAAATGGTTGCTGTTTCTTTTGAATGTAATTGTTGTTATTGTGGACATCTCCTTTGAAGTTTCCCATGACCAGGTTGTATATTTATTGTAACTCCAGTACTAACTCAATGTGAACACTCTTAGCCTTTTCTACTTACAATTGATAGCTTAGGGGGTTTGTGAATGGTCACAATGTTGAGGTTTGTACGTGCTAGTAGTCCTGTTGTTGCTGGTCTATTCTTGAGAATAGATGGGTAGGAAGAAAGGGGGGGTTACAATTTTCTCAGAAGGTGCTCCCAAAGGGCAAAGGGCACCCTATAAAGATTGTATAGAAATGGCCTTTATCATAATGTTTAAAACGCATTTTTAAAATAGGGTACCCACTCTGATTGAACGTCTTTATGACATGGGCAGTGTGTTGTTGGGAGGAGAAAGTGAGGACTGCTGATGCTGGAGATCAGAGTAGAAGAGTGTGGCACTGGAAAAGCACAGCAGGTCAGGCAGCATCCAAGGATGACACTTCTGATGACAGGCTTATGCCTGAAACATCAACTCTCCTGCTCCTTGGATGCTGCCTGATCTGCTGTGCTTTTCCAGTGCCACACTTTTCAACTCCAGTGTGATGTTGGGGTCTATCAAGGCTATAAAAAGCTAAGTTGACTCTTATTTGTTTATATTTGGTGATTCTTCTAAGTTTGGTACACGGCCACCTTCTGTATTCTGGGGGTGAGCTTGGGAGTGGTTGGGAAGGGAGTGGGTGGGCACCCACTCTTTCATGCGCACACCCACACCGAAAACCCAACGTGTCACATTCAAATTGTGGGAAGACAGTTTGTCATCAGGTTATAGATTCTTCCATGCAGAGTCTTGACCCTTGTAACTTGTAACCAGATGTTCAGCAAAGCAGATCCAGTGTACTTTTGCACTGCACTAACTTGCAAAGGTCTTGGAATCCAGGGCAACTTCAGAGTGGATGCAACTGACTGCAATATCCACACAGCTTGCTTGCTTTCTCCATCCTAGCTACTGTGTCAATACTGAAAGGAGACTTTATTGTAGCACGGCCATGCAGAGAGCCTATATGGAGAGTCAGCCTTAAATATATTCAATGACCTCGCTACCATTGCTCTCTGGGGGACGGATTTGCAATATCGATTGACCCTTTGAGAGCAGATACACTTCATCAACTTCTTTTTATTTGACATTGTATCCTTTGAATTCTACCTTCTCCATGAGGGGAGATGTCCACTCAGCATGTACCCTGTGAGCCCTGACCAGCACCAAACTCTCAACAGTCTGAACCTGTTCAAGCATTCCTTGTAAAACAAACACATCATCCCAGGAATTAACCCAGTGAACCTTGCATTCGATAAAAGCATGCCCATACTTAAGTAAGTTGGCCAACTGTACATAGTGCTCTATATGTAGTCTCACCCATACATTGCACAATTAAAGACAGCCTTATTTTTATATTCCAGTCCCATGGTAATAAAGGCCAACATTTCTTTTGCTTTCATAATTACTAGATGCATCTGCCTCCTGAACTTTCAGAGATTCATATATAAGTACATCCAGGTCCCTGTGTACTTCAGCAATCTGCAACTGCCCTCCATTTAAATTACATTTTGATTTTCTATCCTTCTGGCCAAAATGGATAACCTATACTTCTGCCAACTTTTTCCCACATACTTAAACTTTCAATATTCCTTTACAGCGTGCTCTTCTGCTTATCTTTGTATCATGCATACTGTTCATCATTTCATCCATGTTCAATACTTATAGATTGTAAACAGTGAGAATCCAGCAATGATCCCTGTAAGACTCCACTAGTTACAGTTGGACATCCTTAAAATTGGCTTTTGATTCTCTTTTTGCTGTTAGTTAGTCACTCTCCCATCTATGCTAATATATCACTCCAACACAATGAGATTGTATGTTATGTTATGGGGTATCTTGAATATATCTAAATAACCTACTGGTTCCCATTATCCTCTCTACTTGTTACATTCTTAAAGAACTCCAATACATTTCTCAAAAAGAATTATCCTCTCACAAAACCAAGTTAGCTTTGCCTGATTGCATTATGATTTTCTAATTGTCATGCTACTACCTCCTCAATCATGTATTCTAGCACTTTCCAACATTTAATTTCCAGTGTTCTGTCTCCGGGCTTTCTTGAAAAGTAATGTTATATTCACAGTTTGCAAACTGCTGGGACATTTCCAGAATCTAGAGAATTTTGCAGGATTAGAGATAATGTATCCACCAACTCTACAGCCAATTCCAATATATTTTAAGGTGTATAAACTACCTGGACCAGTTGGACCACACCCCAGAGTTCTAAGGGAGATAGCTGAAGAGATAGCGGAGGTGTTAGTGGTGATCTTTCAGGAATTGCTAGATTCAGGGAGGGTCCCAGAGGACTGGAAAATCGCTAACGTGACACCCCTGTTTAAAAAAGGAGTAAGGCAAAAGAAGGAAAATTACTTGGTCATGGGTAAGATCCTGGAGTCCATTGTGAAAGATGAGATTTCTGAATATTTGGAAGTGTATGGGAAAATTAGATTAGATTAGATTCCCTACTGTGTGGAAACAGGCCTTTTGGCCCAACAACTCCACACTGACCCTCTGAAGACCCATTCCCCCTAACTAATGCACCTAAGTCTATGGGCAATTTAACATGACCAATTCATCTGACCTGCACATCTTTGGACTGTGGGAGGAAACCGGAGCACCCAGGGAAACCCACGCAGATGCGGGGAGAATGTGCAAACTCCCCATAAGCAGTCACCCGAGGCTGGAATCAAACCAGGGTCCCTGGCACTGTGAGGCAGCAGTGCTAACCACTAACCCACCGTACCACCTGGGCAAAGTCAACATGGTTTCACCAGGGGGAGGTTATGCCTGACAAATCTGCTAGAGTTCTTTGAGGAAGCAACGAGCAGGTTAGACCATGGAGAGCCAATGAATGTTATCTACCTCAACTTCAAGAGGGCCTTTGACAAGGTACCACACAGGAGGCTACTGAGAAAGATAAGGGCCCATAGTGTCAGAATCAAGATACTAGCATGGATAGAAGCTTGGCTGCCTGGCAGAAAGTAGACAGTGAGGATAAAAGGGTCCTTCTCAGGACGGTGTTCTGCAAGGCTCAGTGTTGGGACATCTTTTCGCTTTATACATTAATGATCTAGATGAAGGAACTGAGGACATTCTGGCTAAGTTTGCAGGTGATACAAAGATACATAGAGGGAAAGTTAACACTGAGGAGGCAGGGAGGCTGCAGAAGGATTTGGACAGGTTAGGAGAGTGGGCAAAGAAGTGGCAGATAGAGTACAACGAGGGGAAGTGTGATGTTGTGCACTTTGGTAGGAAGGATAGAGGCATGGACTATTTCTAAATGGGGAGAAAATTCAGAAATCTGAAGAGTAAAGGGACTTGTGAGTTCTAGTCCAGGATTCTGTCAAGGTAAACTTGGAGGTTGAGTCAGTAATTAGGAAGGAAAATGCAATATTGGCATTTATTTTGAGAGGACTTGAATATGAAAGCAGTGATGTATTTCTGAGGCTATATAAGGCGCTAGTCAGATCATTTTTGGAGTATAGTGTGCAGTGTTGAGCCCCATACCTCGGGAAGGAGTACTGGCCCTGGAGCGTGTTCAGAGGAGGTTCATGGGAATGATCCCAGGAATGAAAAGCTTAATATGTGAGAAACATTTGAGGACTCTGGGTTTATAGTCGATGGAGTTTAGAAAGATGAGGGGGATCTTATTGAACCATACAGAATACTGAATGGCCTGGACAGAGTGGATGTTGGGAAGATGATTCCATTGGTAGGAGAGACTAGGACCCGAGGGCATAGCCTTAGAGTAAAGGGAAGACCTTTTAGAATGGAGTAAAGGAGGAACTTCTTCAGCCAGAGAGTGGTGAATCTATGGAATTTATTGCCCCAGAAGGCTGTGGAGGCCAAGTCATTGAGTATATTTCAGACTGAGATAGGTAGACTTTTGAGTATCAAGAGGATCAAGGGTTATGGGGAGAAAGCGGGAGAATGAGGATGAGAAACTTATCAGCCATGATGAATGATGAAGAAGACTTGATGGGCTGAATGGCCTAATTTCTGCTCCTATGTCTTATGGTCTTTTGGCATCTTGGTTGTCAACTATTCTTGGGATACAAAATATTTTTTTCAAAGTCTTAGCCATTTTCTCACTCTCCTTTTATTAATTGCCTGATTCACCCTGTGAGGACCATGTTCACATTAACTGATGTTTCCCTCCTATATACTTCCTGTTTTTAGATTCCTTGTTAATTTCTCACATGTTCCATCTGTTTTTCTTGCTAACGATCTTTTGCTGGTTTCTAACATTTTACCGATCTTCTGGGTTCCCACTAATCAAATTGTACTCCTTTTCTTTCAACTTGATACCATACCTGACTTGTTCAGTCAGCCATTGATGGTATACCTTCTGATAGTGTCTTCCTTCCTCAATGGATCATTTCTTAATGGATGGGGTTGTTAGGAAATAGATCTGTCACTGCCTCTGCCACTGCTTTTTAGCTCTTAACCTATTTGCCCAGTCCTACATTTATCAAGTCTACCTTCAGGCCATTGTCATTACCTTTATTTAATTTTAAGACGCTAATTATAGACCCACATTTTTCATCCTCAAACTGAATCTCAAGTTAGAATGTAAGAACTAGGAGCAGGAGTAGGCCGTCTGGTCCTTCGAGCTTGATCCGCCATTCAGTAAGATCATGGCTGATCTTTTCGTGGACTCAGATCCACTTACCCGTCCTCTCACCGTATCCCTTAATTCCTTTATTGTTAAAAAAAATCTACATTAGCTTTAAAACTATTTACTGAAGTAGCATCAACTACTTCAACTGAGCAGGGAATTCCATAGATTCATAACCCTCTGGGTGAAGAAGTGCCTTTTCAATTCAGTCCTAAATATGGTCCCTCTAATCTTGAGGCTATGCACTCTTGTCTTAGTTCCACCTGCCAGTGGAAACATCCTGTCTACTTCTATCTTACCTATTCCCTTCTATAAGATCTCCCTCATTCTTCTAAATTCCAATGAATATAATCCCAGTCTACTCAGTGCCTCCTCGTAGGCCAACCCCCTCAACTCCGGAATCAACCTAATGAACCTTCTCGGGAACAGGAGAATCGACATTTCGGGCATAAACCCTTCTTCAGGAAGGGCTTATGCCCAAAACGTCGATTCTCCTGTTCCCTGGATGCTGCCTGACCTGCTGCGCTTTTCCAGCAACAAATTTTCAGCTCTGATCTCCAGCATCTGCAGACCTCACTTCCTCCTTAATGAACTTTCTCTACAATCTCTCTAGTGCCAGCATATCCTTTCTCAAGTTAGGAGACCAAAACTGCATACAGTACTCCAGGTGTGGCCTCACCAGCACCCAAGTACAGCTGTAACATGACCTCCCTGCTTTTAAACTCAATCCCTTTAGCAAAGAGGGACAAAATTCCACTTGCCTTCCTAATTACTTGTTGTACCTGCAGACCAGCCCTCTGTGATTTATGCACAAGGACACCCAGGTCCCTCTGCACAGCAGCGTGATGTAACTTTTTACTATGCATGTAAAAATCCTTTTTATTGTTACTCCAACCAAAATGGATGACTTCACATTTATTAACATCGTATTCCATTTGCCAGACCTTTGCCCACTCATTCATACTATCTGTGTTCCTCTGCAAAGTTTCCCAGTGCTCTGCATACTTAGGTCTGCCACTCATCTTAGTGTCATCTGCAAACTTTGACACATTACACGTGGTCCCCAACTCCAAATCATCTCGCAGCCAAAGGGTTTTTACAAATATATTAAGGACAAAAGGTAACTAGGGAGAGAATAGGACCCCTCAAAGATCAGCAAGGCAGCCGTTGTGTGGAGCCACAGAAAATGGGGGAGATACTAAATGAATATTTTGCATCAGTATTTACTGTGGAAAAGGATATGGAAGATATAGACTGTAGGGAAGTAGATGGTGACATCTTGCAAAATGTCCAGATTATAGAGGAGGAAGTGCTGGATGTCTTGAAACAATTAAAGGTGGATAAATCCCCAAGACCTGATCAGGTGTACCTGAGAACTCTGTGGGAAGCCAGAGAACTGATTGCTGGGCCTCTTGCTGAGATATTTGTATCATCGATAGTCACAGGTGAGGTGCAGGAAGACTGGAGGTTGGCAAACGTGGTGCCACTGTTTAAGAAGGGTGGTAAAGACAAGCCAGGGAACTATAGACAGGTGAGCCTGACTTCAGTGGTGGGCAAGTTGTTGGAGGGAATCCTGAGAGACAGGATGTACATGTATTTGGAAAGGCAAGGACTGATTAGGGATAGTCAACATGGCTTTGTGTGTGGGAAATCATGTCTCACAAACCTGATTGAGTTTTTCGAAGAAGTAACAAAGAGGATTGATGAGGGCAGAGCAGTAGATTAGATTACTTACAGTGTGAAAACAGGCCCTTTGGCCCAAGAAGTCCACACCGCCCCGCCGAAGCGCAAACCACCCATACCCCTACATTTACCCCTTACCTAACACTACGGGCAATTTAGCATGGCCAATTCACCTGACCTGCACATCTTTGGACTGTGGGAGGAAACCGGAGCACCTGGAGGAAACCCACGCAGACATGGGGAGAATGTGCAAACTCCACACAGTCAGTCGCCTGAGGCGGGAATTGAACCCGGGTCTCTGGCGCTGTGAGGCAGCAGTGCTAACCACTGTCCCACCATGTGATCTATATGGACTTCAGTAAGACGTTCGACAAGGTTCCCCATGGGAGACTGATTACAAGGTTACAACTCATGGAATACAGGGAGAACTAGCCATTTGGATACCGAACTGGCTCAAAGGTAAAAGACAGAGGGTGGTGGTAGAGGGTTGTTTTTCAGACTGGAGGCCTGTGACCAGTAGAGTGCCACAAGGATCGGTGCTGGGTCCTCTACTTTTTGTCATTTACATAAATGATTTGGATGTGAGCATAAGAGGTACAGTTAGTAAGTTTGCAGATGACACCAAAATTGGAGGTGTAGTGGACAGCGAAGAGGGTTACCTCAGATTACAACAGGATCTGGACCAGATGGGCCAATGGGCTGAGAAGTGGCAGATGGAGTTTAATTGCGAGGTGCTGCATTTTGGGAAAGCAAATC
>NC_057742.1:35178551-35209035 GCF_004010195.1 Chiloscyllium plagiosum | reverse complement strand
AATTGCAACATTTAAGAGGCATTTGGATGGGTATATGAATAGGAAGGGTTTGGAGGGATATGGGCCGGGTGCTGACAGGTGGGACTAGTTTGAGTTGGGATATCTGGTCAGCATGGACGGGTTGGACCTAAGGGTCTGTTTCCATGCTGTACATCTCTAAGACTCTGTGACTTGTGAATAATTGCGGTCCCAACACTGATTCCTGAGGCACACCGCTAGTCACTGATTGCCAGCCAGAATATTCCCATTCTTTGCTTCCTGTTAGTCAACTAATCCTCTATCCAAGCTAATACTTTACGTGTAACATCTTGCATCCTTATCTTATGCAGCAGCCTCTTGTGCAGCAGCTTGTCAATGTCTCCAGGAAGTCTAGCTTCACCACATCTACTGGGTCCCCATTGTCCACCTTGCTCGCAATGTCTTCACAGAATTCCAAAAGATTAGTTAAGCATGACCTGCCCTTCCTGAACCCAAGCTGCATCTACCCAATGGGACAATTTCTATTGAGATGCCTTGTTATATCTTCCTTGATAATAGACTCAAGCATCTTCCCCACTGCAGAGGTTAAGCTAACCAGTCTATAATTCCCCATCATTTATCTACTTCCCTTTTTAAACAGTGGCGTCACTGTTTTCCAATCTGCTGGGACTGCTGCAGAGTCCAGCGATTTTTGGAAAATTACCACCAGTGCATTTGCTATTTCTCCCTCCATCTTAGTACCTTGGGATGCATTCCATCAGAGCCAGGAGATTCTCCTACCCTTAGCTCTATTACCTTGCCCAACACTACCTCTTCCATAATAATAATTGTTTCCAGGTCCTCACCTACCTCTGTCTCCTTGTCAATTATTGGCACATTATTTAGTGTCCTCCACTGTGAAGACTGATACAAAATATCCATTCAATGCCTCGGTCATTTCATCATATCCCATAACTAAATGCCCTTCTCATTCTGTAAAGGACCAACATTTACTTTAGCCACTCTTTTTTGTTTTATATATTTCTTGAAACTTTTGCTAACTGTCTTTATATTCTGTGCTGGTTTTTTCTCATGTTCTATCTTACTTTACTTTTTGTGGTTTTCTGTTGACCTTTGAAGTTTTCCTAATCTTCTAGTTTCATGCTGTTTTTGGCCACTTTGCTTTAATGTCTTCTCTTTCAATTTGATAGCCTCCTTTATTTCCTGAGACACCCATGGCAGATTACCCCTTTTCCTACAGTCCTTCCTTTTCACTGGAAAATACTTTTGCTGAGTACTTTGAAAAATTTCTTTGCTGTCAACTGTCCTACCATCTTTGTTTCCAGTCTACTTTAGCCGAGTCCTCCTTCATTCTATTGTAGTCTCTCTTGCTTAAACACAGGACCCTGGTATTGGATTTTATCTTCACACTCTCCATCTGCATTCTAAATCCAACTGTACTGTGATCACACCTTCCAAGAGGATCCCTAACTATGAGGTCATTAATTATTCCTGTCTCATTACCCAGGACCAGATCCAGGATAACTTGCTCCCTCATTGGTTCCATTACATACTGCTCAAGAAAACTATCGCAGATACACTGAACGAACTCCTCCTCAAGGCTATCCTGACTGAGCTGGTTTGACCAATCGACATGTAGATTAAAATCCCCCACGACATAAGCAAACATTCAGGAGACTGAACGGCTGTTTCAGCTCTTTTATTTGGCATCGTAAGCGGCCCCTCATTAAATTAACTAAACTGCAATTGCCTCACTGATTGTGGGGAGTTGGATCTCCCGGACATTAAAACCTACCAACTAAGCTCACTTTTATCCTATGATTGGGTTGTGGGGACCCTCTTTCAATGTGGTTAGATATCGAAGCCTCCCAGGCAGGCTGCCCCCTTACTAGCATGCCATTTTTAGACAAAATGAGGACAGTTAGGGAATATTGCCATAACCCAGTAGTTATCAGTAGTGTTAAAGCATGAAGGGCAATTCAGCAGAGGGAAGGTAATATTGGCAAAACATCTTCTCTTACACCAATAGTGGGTACGCTGGGTTTTCAACTGTGGATGGTAGATTCAGAATTCAAACATTGGGCAGCTAGGATGTGTGTCTTGCATTGGCAAATTTTTTGAGGGAGACACAATGATGACCTTTGATCAGTTAACACTGAAACACGAGCTACCTAAAAGGGACCTCTTTCATTTTTTTCAAGTTAGAGATTTTTATTCAAAAAAAGACTACACTTTTGACTCATCCCTACAAATCCGATATAGAGAGGAGGATGCTCAATGCTAAGAGTACACTCTCTGTCAGCACTTCATATTATCGATTGGGGGGGTGCCCCCTCAGATGAGTTTGATCGACTCTGCAGGATGTGGGAGAGAGAGCTAGGCATTGAGGTCTCCTCTGAGGCATGGGAAGATATTTGGAAAAATGCAAGAAAGAAATCAATTTGGAATAGGACCCATGCTTTACATTTGAAGATTCTCCACAGGGTCCACTTGACTCCGGATCGTTTGTCAAAATTTAAACCAGAGGCACCCCAAGTCCAAGATCGGTACGGGCACTCTTACCCATTGTCTCTGGTGCTGTGGGTAGGCTTCAAACATACACTGCACTGTGTATGTGTATACACTGTGGCGAGTGCAATGGAGGGGATTTGGGTGTAAGGATGGAGAAGGACCTGATCCTTCTTCTTCTTGGCTTGCCCAGTGTGTTCCCTGCAGATGCACATAAGAAAAAACTTTTCAACATCCTCACTTTCTGCACAAGAAAGAATATCTTGCTAGGTTGGGTATCCAAAAACCCTTGCCGGGCCTGTCGGGTTGGCGGAAGATTGTTATGGAGCATATTCCCTTAGATTTTCTCATAAGTACTGTACACCACAAAGCTGAGAATTTTTGTAAGATGTGGCATCCCTTTTTGGACTACCTGGGCATAGATTTATCTACCACACTTATAAGGGCTTTTATATAACCATAACGATTGTGATTTCCGAGTCCAAGATCCAGGGAGGAGGAACTGTGAACGTGTGATTGTCTTGTTTGGCTGAGTTGAATTATTACTATTTATTAGTTTGTTGTTGGTTATTATTTATTTAGTTAAATACTTAGTTGGTTTCTTTAATATATATTTTTCTATATATATTCATACGTTTGTACATGAGGGTAGGATTTTTTTACTTCTTTTGTGTTGTTTCTTTATATCATTTTGTATTTGTTGGAATATTTTTAAAAATCTACCTTTCAATAAAAATATATTTTTTAAAAATCCCTCATGATCATTGACGCACCATTTTTACAGGCGTTAATTATTTCTTTGTTTATTACCTGTCCCAATGTGATGTTACTGTTTGGTGGCCTATAGACAACTCCTTTCTTCTTAGAATTTCTAATTTCCACTCAAATGGATTCAACCTTATTCTCTATAGAACCTATATCATCTCTCAGTACCGCCCTGATGTCGTCCTTGAATATCAGAACTACACCTGCCTGTTCTTCAAATAGTCTGATATCCCTGGATACTTAACTCCCAGTCATGACCGTCCTGTAACCATGTCTCCGTAATGGCTACTAAACCATATTCATGGATTTATGTTTGCTCACTGAGCTGGAAGGTTCAGTTTTAGACGTTTCATCACCATACTAGGTAACATTATTAGTGAGCCTCCAAATGAAGCACTGGTGTTATGGCCCACTTTTTATTTATGTGTTTAGGTTTTCTTGGGTTGGTAACATAACTTCCTATGGTGATGTCATTTCCTGTTCTTTTTCTCAGGAGGTGGTAAATGGGATCCAAGTTAATGTGTTTGTTGATAGAGTTCTGGTTGGAATGCCATGCTTCTAGGAATTTTCCCACATGTCTCTGTTTGGCTTGTCCTAGGATGGATGTGTTGTCCCAGGCGAAGTGGTGTCCTTCCTCATTTGTATGTAAGGATACTAGTGAGAGTGGGTCTTTTTTTTGTGGTTAGTTGATGTTCGTGTATCCTGGTGGCTAGTTTTTTGCCTGTTTGTCCAATGTAGTATTTGTTACAGTTCTTGAATCATATTCATTCGCAATAATTTGTGATGTTACCTCATCGAGCTTGTTACCAATGCTACAAACATTCAGGTAAAGTACCCTTATGGTAGCTTTCTTACCCTCATGATTTCCAATATCTCTAATAATATCTCCTGAGTTTTCCTGCCTTTTTACTTCTTTCATTGTCTGCCTTGAACTTAAACCCTCCTGCACACATGCTAACCTGCTGCTTTCCTTTTTATTGACCATCCAGTCATTCTCCCTTTCCCTTCCCCCCAACTCACTAGTTTAAAGTCCTCGTGACCACCCTATTTATCCTTTTCGCTAGAACACTGGTTCCAGACAGTTCAGCTGGAGACCCTCCCATTGGTACTGATCCCCCCCCCTCCAGTTCCAAAACTGATGCCAATGCCCCATGAAATGGAACCCCTCTTTCCCACACTATTCCTTAGCCACATGTTTACTTCCCTAATTTTCTTATTCCTAAACCAATTAGCACATGGCACGGGCAGTAATCCAGAGATTATGACCCTTGAGGACCTGTTCCTTAATTTCATTCCTAGTGCTTGATAATGTCCAAACAGGTCCTCCTTCCTAGCCTTGCCTATGTTGTTTGTCCCAACGTGGATGACAACAACTGGACTCTCCCCCTCCTGCTTCAATATCTTTTCAAGCCGGTCAGATGTCCTGCACCCTGGCACCGGGCAAGCAACACACCATGTGGGACTCCCATTCCGGCTTGCAAAGGATACTATCTGCTCCCCCAGTTATAGAATCCCCTATAACTAACACTTGTCTTTTTCCTTGGTGCCATGATCAGCTGGCTCATCCTCCCCGCAGCCCTTTACCTCATCCAAGAATCTCATACCTGTTGGACAAGGTCAAAAGCTGAGGATCCTCCAATCCTGGACTCAGGATCCCCCTACCTGCTTCACTTGCAATCACACCCTGCTGTCCCTGATCACTAACTGAATTTGAATTACTTAATCTACCATGTGTGACTGCCTTCTGAAACCAAGCGTCCAGGTAACTCTCCCCCTCCTGGATGTGCCACAATGTTTGAAGGTCAGATTCCAGATCATCAACTCTGAGCCAGAGTTTCTCCAGCAACCAACATGCTGCCATTCACAACGGGATCAGCCATCACCCACATCATACAGCTATAGCACATCACCTGCTAGCCATCCCTACTTAGTTAATTACTTTATTTCTTTTTATAAATTAATGGGTTAAATAATTTCTAATACTTCTCTGCTGTGCTCTTTTTCAAATAACCAAATAATAGATAAATAAAAAAAGAAAAAAAGTAATTTTTTAACCAATCACACGATAAAAACTTGTACGACATTATGATCACTTTTGCCTATATGATTCTTTACTATGAGGTATTTAATTAATTTTGTCACATTACACATTACCAGGTACAAAATAGCCTGCCTAGTAATACTTCCAGAATGTATTATTTTGAGGAACTGTCCTGAATACACTGAATGAATTAATCCTACAGTCTACCTTTGCCAATTTGCCTTGTCCAATCAACATGAAGATTAAAGTCAGCCATGATTAGTGCAGTACCTTGCTTGAAATCCCCACTATTTCTTGGTGTATTTTTGTCCTACTGTTAGGGAGATTATAAACTAATCCCATCAGTGATGTCTTCCCTTTGTTATTTCTTATCTCCACACAAACTGATTGTAAATTTTGACCATCTGAACAAAGATCACTTCTCACTAATGTACTGATTTACCACTTTTTCTTCCCCTCTGTTGTTCCAAAATGACACATACCATTGAATATTCAGGTGTCAATCTTGCTCATCTTGCAACCATTATAAATTCTAGTGACTATCAAATCATAAACATTTAATTCTATTTATACTATCAATTTGTCCATCTCGTTATAAATTCTGTAATTAGTTAATCAAAAAGATTTTAATTGTGTCTTTTTAAACAACCTGTTTTGCTTATTCTGGCCTTTCTGTCAGTGCACTCTTACCTCTTTCCCTTCCGGCCCCACTGGATTACCCATATCATTACCCTGCACAAGTTAAGCTAAAAATATATCTTCATCAGGAGGTTTTACAGTTCAGCGGTAATATCCCCATCTTTGGGCCATAGACCCCACTTCAGCACTTGATATCCATGGAAGATGTGTCATAATCTAGTCAAACAGGTTGAATATCAATCTGTTATACCTTTCTGATATGCCTAGAATAGGAGAGTCTCCTTGTTAGCCAGAATTGTGTGGTAGCTCCAATGCAATAGCCTCCCAACAATAAAAGACTCTGCACAGGTTCGTGTCATCAGCAAGTGCCATCCTCACTTCCAGAGCTTACTGTACATATTACTCCCCATTACCAATTTAAACTACTGCCCCTATTTATAAAGAGAAGAAAGCTAGAAACTCACCTCTCTGCTCACTGAATTCACACTTCCACAATTCTGCTCTTATATACTGCTGCTGATCTCTGGCTCCCTCTTTCAGATCACTAATTTTTGGAAAAGGCCAGACAGCACCTCCTCTCTTATTGCTCAAGTTCTTTGGTTTACGTAATTTTTGAGAGCTTGCAGTCTTTTATGAGCTGCTATGTTTGGAATTTAGCTCTTTTGTCCATGTTTGAGTCAAAGTGTAATGAGGTCAGGAATCAAGGTGGACTCTAAGCTGATTCTCAGTGAGCAGGATATTGCTGAGATGGGACTGTCCTTGAACCTTTTCACCACTTTACTGGTCATTGAAGGTAAGTTGGTGGGTGTTAATCGGGTATGGTACATTTATCCTGCTTTTTGTGTACAGCACCTATCTGGGCAATTTTACATATTGTTGGGTATATGCCAGTGGTGCAGCTGTAGTAGAAGAGCTAGGCTAAGGGCAGGGCTTGGTTTGGAATGTAAAGTCTTTATTACTACAAGAATTAGCATTTTGTCAGGCCCCATTGCCTTTACAGTATCCAGTGCCTTCAGCTGTTTTTGAAATTACATGTTATGAATTGAACTAGTTGAAGCCTGGAATCAGGAAGATTTTGCACAGCACTTCTGACTGAAGCCGGTTGTAAATATCTCAGTGATGTATTTTCTGATGATGTACTGGGCTCCCCCGTCATTGAAAATGGGGATATTTGTGTAGCCGTTCAATGGACCCTTTAATCTATGTCCAGCATTCTTCCTCCACCTGGACCCTTCCCTCTGGTGTCTTACTCACCCTCATCTTTTCAATGAAAATTGCTAGGGTGACATTAAGTTTCATTCACTTCAATTCGTTTCATTCCAAACTTGCTGCATTTTGTTTGAATTTATTCCTCACATTTTGATTGAAGCTGCTGACAAAGGGGCTGCTATTGTTGTCTGACAAATTGACTCCTACCTCACAGAGGGTTAGTGCCAACTCTCTAAGTCTTCCTCTAACCTCCCCTTGGACCATGGCCCCTCAAAAGGACATCAAGACATTGTTTCCAGGACAATCACTGACCTTATCTCTTCCATTGATCTTCCCTCCATGGCTTTCCACCTACTAGTTCCCCAGCCTTGCACAATTCACTTCTGCCTCCTACTCAGATTCGAAACCAGTACTCCTATTATTTCAACCTGTTCCTGCCCCACTGAATTGATTTCTTCCTACCTTGACATTAATTTTTCTCCTCTTGCAAAGTCTTCCTGTTTATATCCATGATTCAGCTGATGCTTTCCATCATCTTAAAGTTTCCAATTTCCTGTTTCTAACTATCTCCTATTCATCATGGATATTCAAACTCTCTACATCTCCCCCATCAGGAAGGACTGAAAGCTCTCCATTTCTATCTGAAATAAGATCCCAACAATTCCCTTCCACTACCTGATGGAGCTTGTTCTCAACTCTGAACAAATCATCCTGGAACCCCATTCAACTCATTTAAATAAAAGATATTGCCACGGGTATACACAAGTTATAACCATGACAGTCTTTTTGTAGAATATGTTGAATGTTTCTTGTCCCAATTTACCCAAAGTTGGTCAGCTCTTTCTCTGGCATAGACCCTTGTGTTGGTGCTATGTCCTGCCCTTGCCCTGAATTGAAACACTTAGCCAACATTGCTTCCAAATTCAACCCTTCTCTCAGTTTCACATTATTCATCTCCGACTCTTCCCTTCCTTGATTTTTCTGTCACCATTTCCAGTGATAGGCAATCATCTAACATCCACTCTAAGCCCACTCAATTCTATTGTTACCTCAGCTACACTAATTCACACCCTACTTCCTGGATGGACTCTACTAATTCTCTAAGCTCCTCCATCTCTGTCACATCTATGCTGATGATACAAACTTCTACCACATTGTATATGAGATGTTTTTCATTTTGTCAACCAAGATTCCACCTCACCACGGTTGACAGGGCTCAATTGTGTCAGCCATATTTCCTGGTATTCTGTTCTCACCCTTTCCTTCTGTTCAGTCCCAGCCTTCATAGGAGCT
Source organism: Chiloscyllium plagiosum (assembly GCF_004010195.1). Classification (NCBI taxonomy): domain Eukaryota; kingdom Metazoa; phylum Chordata; class Chondrichthyes; order Orectolobiformes; family Hemiscylliidae; genus Chiloscyllium; species Chiloscyllium plagiosum. Next base: position 35,200,601 of record NC_057742.1, on the reverse strand, counting down.
CACCTTATCCATAAGACATAGAAGCTGAGGTAGGCGATCTAGCTAATCTCGTCTGCTGCACCATTCAATGAGATCATGGCTGCTCTGATAATCCTCAAATCCTTTATTTTCCCTGAAACCCTTAATTCCTTTACCGATTAAAACTCTACTTTAGCTTTTAGCCTGTGCTAAAGAATTCCACATATTCTTGACTATCTGACAGAAGATATTCCTTCTCACTTCTGCCTAAACTGCCTGATCCTTTACTCTGAGACTATGTCCTCTGGTTCCAGATTCTCCCACAAGGGGAAACAATCTCTCGCTATTGGCCATATCAAGCCTCCTAAGAATCTTAGAAATTTCAGTAGGGTCACCTCTCATTCTTCTAAACTCTTATAAATATAACCTAATCAACCATTCCTCATGGGAAAATCCCTCCATTCCTTAGGGATGAGTAAACTTAATGAATCATCTCTGGAATGCCTGTTGGCATTATTCTCACTGTGGTTGCAGTACCTTGTACAGTTATAGCAAGGTTTTCCTGTTTTTATATTTATTTCCCTTGAAAAAAGGCTAGCATTCCAATCACCTTCTGTACTATCTGGTGAACTTGAATGCTAGCTTTGGGAATTGCCCTTATTCATGTTTAGATTAGATTCCCTACAGTGTGGAAACAGGCCCTTCGCCCCAGCCAGTTCACACCGACCCTGCGAAGAGTAACCCACCCAGACCCATCTCCTTCTGACTAATGCACCTAACACTATGGGCAATTTAGCATGGCCAATTCACCTGACCTGTGCATCTTTGGACTGTGGGAGGAAACCGGAGCACCCGGAGGAAACCCACGCAGTCACCGAGGCTGAAATCAAACCTGGGACACTGTGAGGCTGCAGCGTTAACCACTGAGCCACCGTGCCACCTCAAGCATGATTGTTTATGAACCAAGTTTCTCACTCTCAAACTGAAGACTAAATTCTACCAAGTTGTGGTCATTGTTTCGTAGGGGATCTTTTACCTCTGAGATAATTTATTAAACCTGCCTCATTACACAGTACTAAATCCAAAATAGTTTGATTTCTGTTAACATATTATTCTAGGGAACAGTTCCAAGTAGACTTTATGCATTCTTGGTCATGGCTTCCTCTGCCAACTTGATTCTCCCAAACTACAGGATGATTAATATCTCCCATTATTAATGTATTGCCATTTTCAAAAGGCTCTCAGTATTTTTTGATTTATTCTCTGATCTATTGTACTGACACTGTAAGCCCTATAGACTAATCCCAACAGTGTCTTCTTCCTCGTGTTTTTTTTTTGCCTCCACCCAGATGGATTCAACATCTTTCAATTCAGGATCATTTCTTGCAATCATACGTTTTCTATCTCACATCAACAAAGCTACTCCACCATCCTTTCCTTTCTGTCTGTCCTTTTAAGAATACACATATCTCTAAATATGTAGTTTTCAGCTTTGTTCTCCTTGTAACCATGACTCAGCAATGGCTACAAGATCATACTCGTTATCCTCAATTTGTGCTGTTAATTCATTCATTGTGTTCAGAATACTACATACATTTTAATAAACAGCCATTAATTTTTCCTTTTTGCTGGTTTCTTTATTTACTCCTTCGACCCTTTTTACTGGGTTCTTTATTATGTTTGTACAACCTGTTGCTTCCTGCCCCGCACAGTTTATCATTACCTATGCGGTTACCCTGGAATGCAGCCATATTTTATTGCTTTGTAAGCATATTTATCCCTCCCCATCACCATGCCCCACCACCCCCCACCATAGTTGCCGCCGCCCTATTTAGTGACAAACTGTAGTTATTGAATTTGCCAAGACACAGGTCTAGCTCAGATCAAGTGAAGCTTGTTTCTGCTCACCTATTGCCCCCACCTGTTTTGGTGTTTCTCCCAGCTCTGACATGCTATAATCACCAAAGATATCCTCACTCCTTTAAATATCCCAAAAGACTGTTCCAGCCATGGTACTCTGGCCCACTCTTCAGTCACTCCCAGCAATCTCAACAGTTCCCATGGCCATTTTCTGTGCAAACACAAAAGATATAAAAGCTTCCCTTCTGCCTTCTCTCTGCTCAATGTTCCATGATCCCAAATACACTTTCCAGGTGATGTAGTTTGTATCTCTTTCAATCTAGTCCACTGTATTCAATGCTCACACTGTGCTTACTCTGCACTGAGGAGACCAGAGGCAGATTGGGTGACTGTTTTGTGTAACATCTCCATTCTGTAAGGAAGCATTACCCTGAGATTCCAGAGGCCTGTCATTTCAATTCTCCAACTTTCCCTTGCACTGCGATCCCTGTTCTTGGCCCACTCACTGTTTCAACAGATAAGCTTTAGAAACAGCTTTGGATCAGACACTTTGTAGCTTATTAAGCTCAATGCAGAGTTCAACAATTTATTTAAACTTTATAGAATCATAGGATCCCACCAGTATGGAAGATGGCCATTCAGCTCATCAATTCCACACTGACCCTTCGAAGAGCATCTCACCTTCTCCCCCAGCCCTATCCCTGTAATCCTGCATTTCCCACGGCTAACCCATCTAGTCTGTACATTATGAACAATTTAGCATGAACCATCCACCCAATCTGCACATCTTTGGACTGTGGAAGGAAACCAAAGCACTTAGAGGAAACCCATGCAGACATGGGGAGAATTTGCAAACTCCATACAGAGGGTGAGATCGAGCCCTAGTCCCTGGTGCTAAGAGGCAGCAGTGCTAACCACTGTGCTACCCTATCATTTCAAAATTATCTCAGTTTTGTTTTCTTTTCTTTGCTTGTTTCAGTTTTCTTCTGTCAAACCTGCTCCAAAGATCTTTTGTTTCATTATTTCTTTGTCTTTCCCCATCTCCACTCTTTTGGTGTCAGAGGACTAATATATCTGTCATTCTATCTCCCTTGTTTTCCACCATGTCAGTTTGTCCCATCAAGCTCTTACTAAAAACATATTACATCTCTAACTTTTCCCAGTTCTGAAGAAAGGTCACAGACTGAAATATAAGCTTTGTTCCTGAATTTTCTGTTTTTATTTCAGATTTCTAGCATCCACGATATTCTGCTTTTCAGTTTGATTATTCTATTGGCTTTGAGATTGCTTAGCTATGTCAAAAGCATGCTGCTTTAGCTGTTTATGCACATAGTCCTTTGTTCAGCATCATTAGGTTGAATCCTTCTTTCTAGGTGCTGTTCCTGGACAGCTTTTCTACATTTCTATCAAATCATGGTTGAGTCTTGGTTTGATGGAAGTGAGTTTAATAGGGGATGCCCTGGATCATGAGGTGACAGACTGTGGTTGAACATAGCTGATGGCTCACAGCACCTCATGGATGCCCAGTTTTCAGCTGTGAGATTTCTTCTCAATCTATCCCATTTGACAGAGTGGTAGTGCCATATGCCATGATGGTTAGTGTTTGCAGTGTGAAGATGAGGTAGTGTCTCTGCAGGATCCTGTAGTGGTCACACTCCAATACTGGCTTGGTTAAATGTATCTGTTAGAGATGGCTTTGTGAGGACCAGGTTTTTCTCTCTCTTTGGTGCCATCACCACAAGTTGCAGACTCCCTCAGGATTTGGACAACTTGGAAAGTTCTGTTACTCTTGGTGATGGACATTGAAGACCCCCAACCAGAGTATATTCTGCCCTTTGCCATCCTCAGTGCTTCTTCCAAGTTATGTTCAACAGGGAGGTGTACTGATTCATTAGTTGGTAAAGGGAGGGGTTGTACCCCCAGTGACATTCTGCTACATTCAATTCTATTCTTATTTAATTTTTCCATAGTAGTTTGATTAAACTGATCTATACAGTGTATTTAGATTTCCAAAAGACATTGGATAAGGTGCCACATAAAATGTTAATGCACAAGTTAAGAGCTCTTGGTGTTGGGGCTGATATATTAGCATACATTAACAGGAAGTCAGGATAATTGGGTCATTTTATGGTAGCTGAACAATAATTAGTGGAGTTTTGAAGGAGTAGTGCTGGAACCTTAACTACTTCCAATCCATATCAAAGATTTGGATGAAATGTCAAAATATATTTTAGCCAATTTTTTTTGACAATACAAAGTAAGGTAGGAAGACCATTTGTGAGGATTATACAAAGTATCTGCAAAGGAATATAGGTAGGTTGACTGACTGAATGAAAGATCGACAGTTGGAGTATAACTTAGGAAATGTGAGATTATCCATTTCAGTAGGAAAACTATAAAAGATATTAGATGCTGCTATATATGAATCATTCTGATGTTGTATAGAATCATAAAATATCAGCATGGAGATGCAGCAAGTGACGAGGGAGGCTAATGAAATGTTGGCTTTTATTGCAATGGGAATATAATACAAGTCCCGCTGCAACTGTACAGCTTACTGTTGAGAACCCATCTTGAGTTTTGGTTACCTTACTTTAGGGAAGGCCATACCTGCACTGGAAACAATTCAGAAAATACTCACCAAGGTCATTCCTGGGATGATGAGATTGCCGCAAGAGGAAAGGTTCAGCAGGCTGGGTGTATACCCATTGAATTTTAGAAGATGGATAAGTGATCTTACTGTAAAGATAAGATCCCAAGGGGACTTGAAGGCTTGTTGCCAAGACGATGTTGTCTCATATGGAAAAATCGAGAACTAGGACACAGTTTCAAAATAAGGGGTTCTCTCATTGAAGGTGGAGATGAGCGGCAAGTTTCATCTCTCAGAGGGCCATTTGTGTGGGGAATTCTTTACCTCAGAGAGCAGTGGAGACTGGATCATTGTTGTTAATGAATGATTTATTGGAATAGTTCAGAGAAGAGTTAAGGGTCAACTACATTCCTATGGGCATGGCGTAATATATAGGCTCAACTGGATTCTTTATACAAGCACAGAATATAAAGAACAAATTGAATGAATTTTAGGTACAATTTAACTTGGAGAATATGACACAGTAGTCATTATTGACACAGCCTTGTAGAGGTTTATAAAATCATGAGGGGCATAAATAAGGTGAATAACAATGGTTTTTCCCCGAGGTTGGGGGAGTTTAAAGTAAGGGGCATAACTTTAAGAGGAGAAAGACTTAAAAGCGAACTGAGGGCCAACTTTTTCACACAAAGGGTGGATCCTATGTGGAATCAACTGCCAGAGGAAGTGGTAGATGCAGGTAAAGTTACAACATTTAAAGACATTTGGATAGATAATGAATATGAAAGGCTTAGAGGGTTATGGGCTAAATACAGGCAAGTCGGACTAGTTTAGTTTGAGAAACTTGGTTGGCAAGGACGATTTGGACTGAAGGGTATGTTTCCATGCTGTATGACTGTATGACATGGCTACAGACGGTCGTGACTGGGAACTAAATATCTGAGGGCTATAATGTCTACAGGAATGGCAGAGAATTGGTAGAGACAGACTAAGCAGCCAAGGATAAAATCACTTCAAGAAGAAGTGATAAGAATAAAATGTAACAAGAGATTAGGAAGTGGTAAAAGCTTTGTGGCTATAATTGAGAAACAGAAAAATATTTAAGACTGTAGTATTGCTGAATAAAGACACATTTTGTCAAAGCATTTTATCCAGCATTCCAAGATATTTTGCAAGAATATCAGTTTTAAGAACAAAATGGTTATGATTGCTTATTATTGACTGGTGCATTCTCCATGACAGTGCCTCTACCAAGAAGAGTCCCAAGCTTTTGGCACTGTCTTTTTCTGTAGTGTAATGATGGTAGATCTATTAAATTGGTATTCTTGCGAATTGTCCTGACGGGTACAAGATGAAAAGCATTGTCAAAATGTGTCTTTGTCAGCAGTACTCAAGTTTTCTATGACTAAATGACAACTTAAGACTCCAGTTGGATTTATGTACAAGCCTCTTGGTGACACAAAATGACTGACTGTATAACTTCAGAGATGTATGACAGGCAACTTTTCTTTTGTTTGTAGATTTTACCTTTCAGATGGGATGAGCAGATTTGCACATGTCAACTTTCTTCAGTGTAATTGACATAGATTTTTTGCAACAATATGTCATAGAACATAGAACATTACAGGGTAGTACAGGCCCTTTAGCCCTCGATGTTGCGCCGACTTGTGGAACCAATCTGAAGCCCATCTATCCTACACTATTTCATTCTCGTCCATATGCCTATCCAATACCATTTAAATGCTCTTTAAGTTGGTGAGTCTACTACTGTTGCAAGCAAAGGATTCCATGCCCCTACTATTTTTTGAGTAAAGAAACTACCTCTAACATCTGAGCCATATCTATCACCCCTCAATTAAAGCTATGTCCCATCATGTTAGCCATTGCCATCCAAGGAAAAAGGCTCTCACTGTCCAACCTATCTAACCCTCTGATTATCTTAATGTCTCAATTAAGTCACCTCTCAACCTTCTTCTCTCTAACAAAAATAGCCTCAAGTCCCTCAGCTTTTCCCCGTAAGACCTTCCATTCATACCAGCCACCATCCTCGTAAATCTCCTCTGTGCCCTTTGCAAAGCTTCCACATCCTTCCTATAATGCAGTGACCAGAACTGTACGCAATACTTAAAATGAGTTTTGTATGGCTGCAGCATGATCTCATGGCTCTGAAACTAAATTCCTCCACCAATAAAACCTAACACACCTTATGCCTTCTTAAGAATCCTTTTAACCTGGGTGGTAACTTTCAAGGATCTATGCACATGGACACCAAGATCTCTCTGCTCATCCACACTACCGTGAATCTTACCATTAGCCCAGTACTCTGCACTCCTGTTTCTCCTTCCAAAGTGAATCACCTCACACTTTTCTGCATTAAACTCCATCCGCCACCTCTCAGCCCAGCTCTGCAGCTTATCTTTGTCTCTCTGTAACGCCAACATCCTTCATCACTATTCACAACTCTAACGACCTTAGTGTCATCTGCAAATTTATTAACCCATCCTTCTATGCCCTTACCCAGGTCATTTATAAAAAATGATAACAACAGTGGACCCAAAACAGATCCCTGTAGTTCCCCACTAAGTAACTGTAGTCCAGGATGAATATTTCCCATCACTACCATCTTTTTTTCAGCTTTCAGCCAGCCAATTTCTGATCATCCTCAATCCCATGCCTCCGTATTTTGTGCAATGGTTCCATGGGGAACCTTTACAAGTGCCTTACTGAAATCCATATACACCACATCAACTGCTTTACCCTCATCCACCTGTTTGGTCACCTTCTCAGAGAACTCAATAAGGTTTGTGAGGCACAATCTACCCTTCACAAAACCGTGTTGACTATCCCTAATCAAATTATTCCTTTCTAGATGATTATAAATCCTATCTCTTATAACCCTTTCCAACACTTTACCCACAATTGAAGTAAGGCTCCAGGGCTATCATTACCAGGGTTATCTCTCCTCCCCTTCTTGAACAAGGGAACAACATTTGCTATCCTCCAGTCTTCTGGCACCATTCCTGTAGACAATGATGACATAAAGATCAAAGCCAAAGGTTCGGCAAACCCCTCCCTGGCTTCCCAGAGAATCCTAGGATAAATTCTATCCAGCCCAGGGGACATATCTATTTTTACACTTTCCAGAACTGTTAACACCTCCTTCTTATGCACCTCAATCCTATCTAGTCTAGTAGCCTGTATCTCACTAATCTAGTCTAGTAGCCTTCTCTCAGTATATCATGAGCCAATGAGAGAGGATATAATATTAGATTCATTAACAAGAAATGAAACAAATTTAGAAAATTTATGATTGCATTCAACATAGTGTTTGAAAGAGAGAAACGTGAAAAATTATGAATTTAGGTAAGGATGACTTCAGTGGGTTGAGATAGAGACTGTCCCCAGAGTAAACTGGGCAAATGTGTTAATGAACAAAACAAGAGAAATCCAGTAGCAGGTGTATAGGAATGAACATCAGGTAATATCGAACCAGTTTAAACTCCTGAAGGGAAAGACCTCAACTTAACAAGCAGTAGAAAGGAATATAAAAGAAATGCTACATCAAAATACAAAATAAAAGCATAGATCTAAGCAAATGAAAATGATATAATGAGCAGCAAAAGGTGACAAAACAGATAGCGAGAGCAACAATAGATATAGTGTATAAAAAGAAACTGACAAGGGATCTCAAATTCAATACAAAATATTGCTACAATTAGATTAGGAAAAAGAGGCTATCGAAAGCAATACGAGTGCCGTGAAAACAGATGGCGGGTGTTATCAGTGAAACTAAGGAAATGGAAGACATACTGAATAATCATTTTATTCTGGTCATCCTGCTATAGGAAGGATATTCTTAAATTGGGAGAGGGTTCAGACAAGATGTTGCCAGGAATGGAAGGTTTGAGTTATAAAAAAGGATGGTACTTCTTTCACTGGAGCGTAGGAGGTATATAAAATCATGAGGGGCACAGTTAAGCTGACTAGCAAGGGTCTTTTCCCTAGGATGGGAGCAGGTTCAAAGCTGGGGGTAGCTTTTTAAGGTGAGATGAGCAAGCTTTAAAAAGGAAATGAGGGGCAACCGTTTTGCACAAAGAGTGGTTCGTGTGTAGAATGAATTGCCAGATGATATGACGGATGCAGGTACAGTTACAACATTTAGAAGACATTTGGATAAGTACCTGAATAGGAAAGGTTTGAAGGAAAATGGGCCAAATGCAGGAAAATTAGACGAGTTTAGTTTGGGAATATGGTCAGTGTGGACTAGTTGGACTGAAGGGTCTGTTTCCATGTTGCATGACTCTGTAAACATAACATTAGAACTGAAGAAATAAGAGCAGGAGTAGACTATCTGACCCCTTGAGCCTGATCCACCATTCAGTAAGATCATGGCTGATCTTTTCGTGGACTCAGCTTCACTTACCCACTCGCTCACCGTAACCCTTAATTCCTTCACTGTTCAAAAAGCTATCCTTGCTTTAAAAACACTCAGCAAGGTAGCCTCAACAGCAGGGAATCCCACAGATTCCCAACCCTTTGGGTGAAGAGGTCCTCCTAAATCTGTTCCCCCTTATTTTGAGGCTATGCCCCCTTGTTCTAGTTTCATCTGCCATGAGGAATAACCTCCCTGCTTCTACCTTATCTATCCCCTTTACATGTTATACGTTTCTATCAGATCCCCCTCTCATTCTTCTAAAGTCCAAAGAGTATGGTCCCAGTCTACTCAATCTGTACTTGTAAGCCAACCCTCTCAACTCCAGAATCAGCCTAGTGAACCTCTTCCACCCACTCTCCAATGCTGATACATCCTTTCTCAAGTAAGGAGAACAAAACTGGACACTGTCATCCAGGTATGGCCTCACCAGCACCCTATACAGCTGCAGCATAACCTCCTTGTCATTAAACTCCATCCCTCTAGTAATGAAGTCCAATATTCCATTTGCCTTTTTAATTACCTGCTGCACCTGCAAACCAACTACTTGTGATTCATGCACAAGGACACCCACGTCCCTCTGCATTGTACTATGTGACTCTATGAATCTATTAATCTGGCTTTGTCTTGGATGATGTTAAACTTCTTGAGTGTTTTGGAACTGCACTTAGCAGTTACAGACTTAGCAAGTACAGACTATTATGCCTTAATGGATAGGCTTTGGGGACACAGGTAAGTAACTCAATAGAATTTCCAACTTATGCTTGTATTCACAGTATTTATATGACTGGTGCAGTTTGGCTTCTGGTCAACTGACCTTTAACAACCAGAGCCATTTTTCTTTGGGCTGGATAAGATTCCAACTCGTGGAGAGTTTTCCCTCTGGTTCCCATTGACTTTAATTTTACTCATGGTCCTTGATGCCACACATCCAATGTTACCTCGATGTCAAGGGCACTCAGTCTTATTCTCAGGAACTTAGCTTTTTTTGTCTATGCTTAAACAGAGATTGTCATGAGGTCAGGGGCCAACTGCCACAATGCATATCCAGGAGGGGGTGGGAGGGGGGGAAAATGGAGGTCTGAGACATTGGCCTTAAGTTAGGATTCAGTGAGTATAACTTTGTCAGACTGTGAACTTAACAGTCTGAAGAACAGTTCTCTCAGTATTGGCCTCAGCTCTCAGATATTAGTGAGGAGGACTTTCCCTCACTTAGACATCCTTGTATCACAGAATGGCTGATCATTTGATCACCATGTAAGTTCACTATGTGACTCAGGATGTGGTCATCATCCATTTGAGATGACACAGTCAATGGAGTTGCAGCTGACTTAAGACCACGTCATTGTTGGGTCTGCCTGTGTGCTGGTGTACTTCCGGAAGCAGCTCTCTATCTCGTCTATTCAGCTGCTTTTCCTCCAATTAACAGCGGGTAAAAATTGAGAAGTACTAACTTTTGGCTGTGAAGGGTTCTGCTGAGCTCATTGCTATATAAACGCAAAATGTTCTTTTGTAGAACATTTTCAAATCCTGTTCTGGCAGCCAAATCTCACTTCTGGCCTACGTCCAACTTGTACCCTTCAATTCCCTCCTGATTCCGATCTCACAAAGCATGTTTGCACAGAGCAGTGAAACAGAAGGGACACCTCTGTCAACAACCAAGTCAATGTTTATGCTTTGGAGGTGGGGCTGCAAGGATATATAAAGGTCCAATTATTGTAAACGTAGTATTACATTTCACTTCTCACTTTCACATTCCAACAGATTATAGAAATTGCCTGCCTCATTTTCAATGAAGAAACAGTTTCAAGCACTGACACCATAAATCTATCTGCATCTTTTATTCCCAAATGAGAAATGCAAATATACAGCACTCTATTATTTACTGTTCATCATCTTGTCTGTCATTGAAAAACTGCAAGATAAGGGAGACCAGTAGATCCATTCTCAGAAACATATTGAGGCTACATTAGCAGCAGCCCCAAAATATAATGAAGAAACCACCCTCCAGGCTGCTTAATATTGTTGTATGAACAATCTGTATCACTGCGCAACATGTATCTGTTTTCTGTACTATTTCTTAATATAAGGTAGATTTTTCTGCCACTATCCTCTTTCATGATAGGGTTTGCTGGTCTGGTGGGGGAAAGGAAAACCACTTAGTAGTTAGATGAGAAGAGGCTGCTATCTTAACCAAGGTGTTTATTGTATGATAGCTACTGTGTGCAAGTTACACTGATGTGATAGATGTAGTTACAGAGACTATGAGGAAGACTCAAATGGTAGGTGCCAGTCCTTTGAGATCCTGAGCTGTTCTGCCACTAAGCCCATATAACATTATCATAATGCATGATGCTTAAAGCATTAGAATCCGGGAACTGTTATAATGCAGAAAGATGCCATTCAGCCCATCATGCCTGGACTGGCTATCTAGGTGACTTCACCAAATACCAAACTCCTGCCATTTCCTATAGCCCTTCACATTGATTTGATTTAAATAATCATCCAATGCCTTCATGAGTGCCTCAATTGAACCACCTATATCATACGTCCAGGACAATGTACTCCAAAACCTGATTTTTCATTCGCCTCACATTTGATTCGTTTGAAAATTCTTTAAAATTATGTCCTCTGGTTCCGGATCCTTTTATAAGCAAGGACAGCTTTTTCACTATTCACTCTGTCCTGATCCTTCATGACCTTGAAAACCTCTAACAAACTTCTCTCCAAGGAAAAAGTCCCAACATCTCCAATCTTTCCTGGAACCATTCTCCTGAATCTCTTGTGCACACTTTCAATACCTTCATACCCTTGCCCAGTGAGTTTCCCATAATTGTACATGGTACTCTAGCTGAGGTCTACATTAGTATTTGTCTGCATTTGTATTTTAGTTTTGGGTTGATGCCAACTTTAAATTTGTTCCCTATATACCAAGGCCTAAATCATTTCCATACATCAGGCAAAGAAAGGTTGCAAAGCCAACCAGGGGAAAGTCCTTTACAAACATTCTTTCAGCCCAAAATGTATCCATTAACCATTACTCTTTGTTTCCCATCGTTCGGCCAATTTAGTGTCCATGCCGCTATCGCCCCTTTTCTTTCATGACTTAAAACTTTCCTCGTAAGACTGTCATATGATACAGTATAGACATCCTTTTGAAAATTTATGGACATCAAATCAACAGCATTGCTGTCATCAATCCTCTCGGTTACTTCTTTATAAATCTCCAAGTTAATTCAACGTGATTTGCCAAATCAACTCACATTTTTCCTGAAATTATTAAATCCATTCTGAATAACTGTTGGTAAACCTCATCATTAACCATTTCAGATTCTTATGCCTTAATGCAACATTTTTCCACATGTTTTTTTCTTTTTCATAACCAATATTTGCACATGTGTAATTACTTTGTCCATTTACTTCATCTCCCTGCCCTGACATCATAAATTCAAGGGGTCTAGAGATTTAAATATTCTGCCAGAACATGTTCTCTTTGGACTTTTAGATTGGTTAGTCTCTGGGTTACAACCAGACTGTTGAACTTGACTCCGTTCGTGACAATGTGAGGTCTGAAAGCCCCTTTATATTAGAGGACCATTTATCATCACAGATTTCTTTTGCAGAGGGTATTTTTCCAGTTGAAACAGGCAATCATTTTTTGTGCTTTCCTCATTCTCTGAACAGACAGCTTCTCTTGACCTGATTCTAAATCATTGGACATTGGGTGGTCCCTTCTCAGGCATGGCTTCCTTGCAGTTATATGTACCACAGATTCAGCAGACTTTATTTTCAGTCTGTGGGTCAGTCTGTGCTGAAGTGTGTAGGCTCTTCACATTAACTTGTTGCTTAACTTGGGCAGTGTTATTCACTCTCTGTGATTGTAGCATTGTGAAAACAATATGTCCTTTCCTTGTGTGTACTATTTGAAGATTGCTTTCTGCTTGGCATGATCTCTGTCACTAATACTGACAATTCTTCCAGGAAAGATAAGTGAAGGAAATTAATTCTCTGTTTGAATTTGCATCTTTTGAATCACCTCAGCATCTAACATGAGACTTAAGTCAGTCAGAACTGCTTGTTACCAAGCTGTGTCACACACCAATTTACTCAGTTAACTCAAATGTTGTATGCTACTCATTGGCTAAGTGATTGCTTGTGTTTTGTCATAAGTCTTTCTGATTCTTGCAATCTCATCATTGAAGTCTCTTCATTGTTGATAGCATGGAAAAAGTTCTGCTAATCCAGTATTGTCACAGGTCTCCATCTTGCTTACAGCATGAAACATATTTCTTCTGGCAAAATAAATAACCTTAACAGATTTTGTCTTCTACTCTAGTTCCACCATGAGTTGAGGGGAACTTATGAAATCTTATACTGGTTGTCCTTTTTCCTGTTGTTCTATGAGTGGCTGTAGTTAGAACATTTGTTTCTTGATTTTAACAAGTTTGATTCCTTTTTCCAATTGAAAAGGATTAAGGTCAAGACACAACTACATATACAAGAGCGAGAATTCTTCATTGTAAAGTGTATATAAGTTATTTGATATCTGTTGCCCCATGTATTGGAGAGTTGTTTGTAGCACACCTTCGATCTTAATTGCTGTTACTGTCTGCTGTAAAATGGCTTTCTTCAAACATGGTACACTTGCGACACTCATTCCTGTTCCCCCTCGACATAGATAAACTCTTGTCAAAAAGCTAGATCTGGATCATCTATTTCTAATTTTTTGTATTACTGTTCTACCTCAGTAATTTTTTTGTGTGAGTAAGCATTTGACGTAATGTTGCTCTGTGATTGTGACACACTTCAGCATATTTTCTGAAAATGGCATGTTGGTTTGCGATGAATCATTTATTTTTGATTAATTGGATAGTGATTGGGCTTGTGTGGTTTCCTTGCTTAACAGTGCAGCCAGTGACTGTTCATTCCTGGTGTCTCTTCTCACTGTACCCCACACTGTACTGCTATCTCATGGGGGTCATAAGAATGTACCATAAGAATGGAATGGATTCCGCTATTGTACTGTAATAAGATTGGATTTTCCTCTTAGGTCTGATTTATCTTGCTTCTGGATTTCTGCTTTGCTCACTACCTGAATAGCTTTCTCTGGAGTCACATCTGCTTTTGTCTATAACAAATCTGAAAGATACTCATCAGCAATTCCAACAACAACTCTGTGTTTAATGATTTCTCCAGAGTCACATGTTTTTACTAGTCTGTACAAAACATGAGTGGAATTATCAATAGATTCTCCAGGGAATTTTCTATTAGATTTTGCTCCTTGTTTATTGGTTCAGTGCTTAAAATAATTGTCAGTCTTTCAATACATTCTCAGATATATCTGTTACTTCTTCTATACCTTACTGAGCTAAAGTGACATCAGCTTTGCTGCCAATCACATACAGAAGTATATTGACTTGCTCAGCTTCTGACTTAGTATCTAATTTGAAAGTTGTTCTGTATTTTGAGAATTGTACTTTTCAGGGTGTCCAATGCAGTATTCTATTTGGCCATTTTCTGAAATTAAATCTTGCTGGCAATATTATTTCTTGCTGTCATGTTGCTTCCTTGCTTGAATGACATTTAATGTTGCTGCTTTACCCTGCTGCATTGGTGGGTTTTCCAATGTTTCTGCAATCAAAATGGAGGATTCCCACCTTTTTGGATTGAAATGGCGGGTTTGAGCGTTTTTTACAACTTCATGAATGAATTCCTCAATTAAACCATCCCTGTTTCCATAATGGCTTTACTGAATGACTGCTGCTGCCTGTACCTTTAATAACTGATTCCTGTTCTTTGTGCTCAGTTTCAAGAAATAATTTTGCTATTCACAACTTTATAAGATGAATCCCATTCCTTCACCAGGTTTTTCTAGATGATTTCCACTGACCGCGGTTGGAATACATATTTCCTGTCTTCATTGCAATTTAATTAATCAATCTTCGTCTTTTCTGCAATCTCAACAGTCTGCTGTCCTCCTTTTCTGTTAGACCTTGTCTGGTTACAATTCTAAAAGGCTCGTTTATTGCTTTAAGTCTGGCCCTGTGACATTGTCAAGTCTGGGACCTTGTTTTAAATAGCTGTTGTAGTCATGATTTCCCTTACTGTACCCATACCTCATGATGTCTGCATGTTATAGTGGTGATGCTCAAGTTGAGTTGCATGAATTTCTCTTTCCCAGCTAGTAGATCTGCACCATTTTAAAAAATAGATTTCCTTTGCCCATTAGGAATTTTAAATTTACTCACGGTGCCTCTGATGTCCGTTTATCGTGTTACTGACTCTGGACTGCTCTTACTGATCACTTGCATTCCTTGCAATCTGAGACTGCCTTGAAATGATACTCCAGTTCCAGGGGTCTTCGCCTGCTCTGCATTTCTTACCAGATCTGAAATGCTTTTACCATTGACTGTAGATTCTGCCTTGTTAAAGCTTGCCATGAGTTTCTCCTTTGATTAGTTTGTGAATAGAGTCATAGAGATGTATAGCTTGGAAACAGTCCTTTGGCCCAACACATCCATGCTGACCAGTAGTCCTAACCTAATCTAGTCCCATTTTGATTTAGATTAGATTGGATTAGATTCCCTATAGTATGTAGTCAGGTCCTTTGGCCGAACAAGTTCACACTGACCCTCCGAAGAATAACCCACCCAGACCCATTCCCCTAAATTTACCCCTGACTAACGCACCTAACATTACGGTCATGGCCAATTTCACCTGACCAGCATATAATTGGATTGTGGAAGGAAACCAGTGCACCCAGAGGAAACCTAGGCAGACATGGGGAGAATGTGCAAACTCACACAGGTGCCTGAGGCTGAAATTGAACCCAGGTCCCTGGTGCTGTGAGGCAACAGTGCTAACCACTGAGCCACCATACTGCCCCTTTGCCATCACTTGGCCCATATCCCTCTAAACCCTTCCTATTCATATACCTATCCAGATGCCTTTTAAATGCTGCAATTGTACCAGCCTGCCCCATTTCCTCTGGCAGCTCATTCCTTACACGTACCACCCTCTGTGTGAAAAGGTTGGCCCTTAGGTCCCTTTTATATCTTTCCCCTCTCACCCTGAACCTATGCTATCTATTTCTGGACTCCCCACCCTAGGGAAAAAACCTTGTCTATTTACCTTATCCATGCCCCTCACGATTTTATAAAACTCTACAAGGTCACCCCTCAGCCTCCAACGCTCCAGGAAAAACAGCCCCAGACTATTCAGCCTCTCCCAAAAGCTCAAATTCTCCAACCTCGGCAACATCCTTATAAGTCTTTTCTGAACCCTTCTAAGTTTCATAACATCCTTCGGATGGAAGGAGTCCAGAATTGCACGCAAAATTCCAAAAATGGCCTAACCAACGTTCTGTACAGCTGCAAAATGACATCCCAACTCCTATACTCAATACTCTGACCAATAAAGGAAAGCATACCAAAAGCCTTCTTCACTATCCTATCTACCTGCGACTCTACTTTCAAGGAGCTATGAACCTATACTCCAAAGTCTCTGCTCAGCAACACTCCCTAGGACCTGATCATTAAGTGTATAAATCATGCTAAGATTTGCTTTTCCAAAATGCAGCAACTCACATTTATCTAAATTAAACTCCATCTGCCACTCCTCAGCACATTGGCCCATCTGATCAAGTTCATGTTGTAGCTTTTTCTGCTGTTGTCTGCATGAGTAGGATTCATAATGCTGTGATGGAAGAAAGCTTCAGATCCCCATCACAACTAAATGGAATTCACGCCACTGGCATCACATGTTGTACGACCAATCCACATACTGCTCACCATTTTGTATGAGCTCTCTGCACAACATGTAACTCAGCATGAGGTAGATTTGCTGCCGATGTCCTCTTTCAGGTTAGGGATCTTCAAGACGAGCTTAGTCTGATGGAGTACGTCAAAATCATTGGTCTAACGAGAAAAGGCCAATGTCTTAACCATGATGTTTTAGAATCATAGAATCCTTACAGTGTGGAAACAAGGCCATTCAGCCCATCAAGTCCACACCAACCCTTTGAAGAGCATTCCACCCAGACTAATCCTATACCTTATCCATAAGACATTGGAGCAGAAATTAGGCCATTCATCCCTTCAAGTCTGCTCTGTCATTCAATCCCATTTTCCCACTTTCTTCCCATAACCTTTGATCTCCTTGGCAATCAAGTACTTTCTCTGTTTTAAATATACTCAATGACCGAGCCTCCACAGCCCTCTGTGGCAATGAATTCTACAGATTCATCACTCTCTGGCTAAAGAGGTTTCTCCTTATCTCTGTTCTAAAGGGTCTTCCCTTTACTGTAAGGCTGTGCCCTCGGGTTCTCATCTCTCCTGCCAATGGAAACATCTTCCTAACATTCACTCTGTCCAGGCTGTTCAGTATTTGGAAAGTCCCCATCATTCTAAACTACATTGACTATAGTTCCAAAGTCCTCAAACGTTCCTCATACGTTAAGCCTTTCATTCCTGGGCTCATTCTCGTGAATCTCCTCTGCACCTACTCCAGGGCTAATACACTCTTCCAGAGGTAAGGGGCCCAATATTGCACACCATACTCTGAACATGGTCTGACCAGAGTCTTATAAAGCCTCAGAAGTACATCCTTGATTTATACTCTAGTCCTCTCAATGACAACATTGTATTTGCTCCCAACTACCCATTCACTCTGCAAGTTTTCTTGAAGAGAAACCTGGGCTAGGACTCCCAAGTTCCTTTGCACTTCAGATTTCTGAATTTTCTTCCCATTTAGAAAATAGACCATGCCTCTATTCTTCCTATCAAAGTGCATGACCTAACACTTTCCAGCATTATGTTTCATTTGCCACTTCTTTGCCTACTCTTCGAACCTGTCTAAGTCTTTCTGCAACTGAGAGAAAGTGAGAACTGCGGATGCTGGAAATCCGAGTTGTAAAGTATGGTGCTGGAAATGCACAGCAAGTCAGGCAGCATCCGAGGAGCAGGAGAATCGATGTTTCGGGTATAAGCCCCTCATCAGGAATCTTTCTGTAGGCTCCCACTTCCTCAATACCAGCTGCCCCTCCACCTCTCTTTGTATCATCTGCAAACTTAGTCAGAATGCCCTGAGTTCCTTCATCTACATTTGAAATACTGCGTACTGTTCTGGTCGCCACATTACCAAAAGGATGTGGATACTTTGGAGAGGTTCACCAGGATGTTGCCTGGTATGGAGGGTGCTAGCTATGAAAGAGAGGTTGAGTAGATTAGGATTATTTTCATTAGAAAGACAGAGGTTGAGGGGGACCTGGTTGAGGTCTACAAAATCATGAGAGGAATAGATAGGATGGATAGCAAGAAGCTTTTTCCTAGAGTTGGAGACTCAATTACTAGGGGTCACGCGTTCAAATTGAGAGAGGAAAAGTTTAAGGGAGGTATGCGTGGAAATGTGTTGCCAGCGGAGATGGTAGAGGCAGGAACGTTAGCGTCATTTAAAACGTATCTAGACAGATACATGAATGGGCAGGGAGCAGAGGGATAAAGATCCTTAAAAAATAGGTGACAGGTTTAGATAGAGGATCTGGATCGGCACAGGCTTGGAGGGCCAAAGGGCCTGTTCCTATTCTATAATTTTCTTTGTTCTTTGTTCCATCATTAATGTATTCCTGTAACCCTGCATTTCCCTTGGCCAATCCACCTAAGCTGCACATTTTTGGACTGTGGGAGGAAACCAGAGCACCTGGAGAAAATCCACTGAGAACCAGGGAGAACACAAACTCTCTGAGGGTAGGTGAGTCCAGTACTAGAGGCATAGATTTAAGGTGAGAGGGGAAAGATTTAAAAGGAACCTAATAGGTAACTTTTTCAGACAGAGGGTGATGAATGTATGGAATGGGCTGCCAGAGGAAGTGGTAGAGAAAAGTAGAATTACAACATTTAAAAGATATTTAGACATATACATGGATAGGAAAGGTTTAGAGAGATATGGGCCAAATGCAGGCAAATGGGATTAGTTCAGTTTAGGAAACCTGGTGAGCATGGATGAGTTGGACTGAAGGGCCTGTTTCTGTGTTTACGACTCTAAACAACACTTGTCATGCCTATCCTTGTCTTCGTTCCTTTCAATACCTTGACAAAATAACATTGTTTACAAGTCCTTCTCTGATGCTTTGAAACAAGAACTATAGCATTTCTTTACAACCTCAGGATGTTCCAAAATGCTTTGTGTACTTCTGACTATGGTGAGGTAGGAAACACAGGAGACAAACCTACATACAAGCTCCCATAAACTGCAACATAATGCACTTTACCCACGTTTCTTTGAAGTAAAGGTATCAGCCATCACTTTGGTGAATCAGAGAAGGCAGATGGGCCTTTGCTTAACATCTCAGCCAAATTATAGGCTCTCCTAAAATGCACCAATCCCACAGTGGAATTCTCACTGGAGAGATTCTGTGCATACACTTCTGGAATGGGGCTTGAACTCAGAACCCACCTTCTGACTATGGTGAGGTAGGAAACACAGGAGACAAACCTACATACAAGCTCCCATAAACTGCAACATAATGCACTTTACCCGCGTTTCTTTGAAGTAAAGGTATCAGCCATCACTTTGGTGAATCAGAGAAGGCAGATGGGCCTCTGCTTAACATCTCAGCCAAATTATAGGCTCTCCTAAAATGCACCAATCCCACATTGGAATTCTCACTGGAGAGATTCTGTGCATACACTTCTGGAATGGGGCTTGAACTCAGAACCCACGAACTCAGAAACTAATCACGATTATCGACCTTCATCCATTATGAGAAATTTTGTTGCAAGCAACATTTTCCAATTGCCCAAAGTCAGGATTCTTGCACCCAGCTGTGTTTATAATACACGTTATTTTCAGTTATTATGTCTGGAATATACTTCATTTTTATATCTTTCTGAAGATCAAATATTTCCAATCTATGTGCCTTTCTGTCAGAAGTTTGCTATTTTAAATATTTTTTCTGCTATCATGTTGATTGTTTTTTTCTTTATTATTCATGGATGAGGGCGTTGCTGTCGAGACAGCATTTATTACCCATTCCTAATTGCCCACAGCGCAGTTAAGAGTCAACCATATTACTGTAGGTCTGGAGTCATACGTTGGCCAGACTAGGTAACGATGGCAGTTTCCTACCCTAAAGGACATTTGTGAACCAGATAGGTTTTTCCTACAATTGACAATTGTTCATTATTGATAGTCTACTGATGACCAGGAACATTTCAAGTTGACATACTGTCAGTTAGTTTAAGAACAGAAACAAATGGTTAACTGTAAAAAGCGTACAAGAAGGAATGAACTGAGGAAAGGCAATTCAGCTCATCAAACTCATTCCTTCCCATACAGACTTACATGTTCCCATCATGGGGAATCTTTGCTGGATTGGAGTCAGTATGTGTACTTGGAGCAATGTGACTGGCAGACATATTCGTTCATGTTAATATCCATAAAGAATTGTGTTGACTCTTTTCTAAATGATTCATTAGATTTGCAGGCTGGGCCAGTATATCTTGCCTATCCCTAGTTGCCTTCTTGAGTTACTGTGGTGCATGATGGGTACATATATCCGCAATGCTTTTCGGAAGGGAGTTTCCAGAATTTTGACCTAGTCACAGTGAAGTAGCAACACCATGTCTTCAAGTCAGGATGATGTGTGGCTTAAGAGGAGTTTGCAGGTTGTGGTGTTCCTATCTTCTGCTGCATTGTCTTTCTCGATTGTAGAGTTAATGGTTTTGGCAGGTGCTTTGAGAGGGTGATCCAGTTAATGATAATCCTCCCCACATTTTCCTTAGATAATTCACTGACAGTCTGTTTCCTATGTGTATGGCATTTAACATATTTGATCCTGTTACTTCAAAAAACTGTTCCTTTCCACGTCAGCTGCCAAACTCTTTGCTTTAATGAATGCTTGACTGGCTGATACTGATGTCAATTTTGGTGGTCATGTACTCACCCAACAGTAACGCTGGCCCCTCTTGATTATGGATACACAGAGAAAACTTTTTTTCATGTTGTACAGAAGAATTGTTGAAATGCAGAAACACCTCCCTATAGTTTTCACACTATATCGACATGGATCGTTCTGGTTAAATCTTTGCCAGACATCTTTGCACTGTCAGTAATTTCAATAATAATCTCATCTGGTCTACGGCCACTGGTTGGAGGAGAAACCCCAACAGAGATTTGTTGGACTGAGAGGCTTGTTTCTCTGGTGTCATTTCTGTGGGGTTTTTATGGACAATTGTGCATTCTCAAATATTGTTGCTCTTCTCCAAAGCCCACGTATGTAATTTTTCAGCTGAAAGCATTTGTGCATGCTGGTCTCATGCAGTAAGGCTTTTAAGTCTAAGGCATGAAGGCACAGGGTAAGATCTCTTGAATTGATCGTGTGTGATTGAACGAAGATTGGCAGAGCAAAGTTAGACTGCTGGTTGAACTGCCATTGCAATGATGAGATGCCCCATTAGGGACAAACTACCAACATTGCATCCTGTTGATATTGTGCCCCCTACTGATAGCTATTGGTGTAACCATGTCAGGTTTTTTTCAGAATTGTCCATGAACCAAGCATTTGTGATAGTTGTATAAGGCCCCCTTTTAGTCAAAGTGTCTCAAAATTAAAAATAGTCATCACCACAACATTGCAAGATAAATAGGTTAGTTTATTATGCAGTCATTTAGATATAAATGGTAAAGGTAATACCTAATACCTAATAAGCATATTCAAACATTTAAGTACAGATACAAGTTACATATGAAGGTGAGATCAGTTTCTAATGTCACTTTGGCTTCAGTGAGCTTGAAGTTTGTCTTCCTGAACTGAAGGGGTTGAAAGTTAGAGTCAGATTGAGTTCCTGTGTTAGTTAGTCTCTATAGCTACATAGGTGGAGGTTGCTCCCACGGGGAAATTGACAGCCTAGATCAGTGCAGTAAGTCTTTGACCTGTTGAGAAGCAATTGCTGTTTCAAGATGCCGCTTAATACTCAGTTGGTTAAAATGGCCATTTCCTGACACATTTTTATTACAGG
This sequence comes from Chiloscyllium plagiosum, assembly GCF_004010195.1. Lineage (NCBI taxonomy): Eukaryota > Metazoa > Chordata > Chondrichthyes > Orectolobiformes > Hemiscylliidae > Chiloscyllium > Chiloscyllium plagiosum. The sequence goes on along the minus strand of NC_057742.1, from coordinate 35,178,745 downwards.
GGAAAGTGAGGACTGCAGATGCTGGAGATCAGAGCTGAAAATGTGTTGCTGGAAAAGCACAGCAGGTCAGGCAGCATCCAAGGAGCAGGAGAATCGACGTTTCGGGCATGAGCCCTTCTTCAGGAATGAGGAAAGTGTGTCCAGCAGGCTAAGATAAAAGGTAGGGAGGAGGGACTTGGGGGAGGGGCGTTGGA